>NW_001849279.1:46723-56184 GCF_000209065.1 Trypanosoma cruzi | reverse complement strand
ACGCGACCCAGGCGTCGAAGTGCTGAGGAAAGGGCGAATACACCAGCGAGGAGCATCCTTTCTGCTGTTTTTTTATGTTATGACGTGACGCTTTGTGGGTTTACGGACGGGCGGGTTAAGTTGATGTATAGTGGCCAAGAAGGGGGTGCGGTTGAGAGCATTGAGATTCCGCCGTTGAAACGAAACCTTATTCATGTGGTTGCGCTGAATTGCGTGCCTCTCTCGGAAGGGAAGTGGGCGGTTGCTATTGGCTACAAAGGGTTCTTTGTTGTGCGTAAGGTGGAACTGGGACGGAGTGCTCATCTCCCTATTCTGTTGAGGAAGAGGGCACAACAGCGAGTCATTGAGACGTGCACCGCCGAGTGGTATTCCAGCGGCTCTCTGAGTTCGTTGCAGCTCTCACCTTGTCTGAAATATCTTGCTGTTGGGTTCGACAACGACGCACTTGTTGCCGTTGCTGCGCTCCCTTCGCTGGAGGTGCCTTGTCATGAGTTGAGCGACGGCTCTGAACGAGTCACGATGGATGTCACGTGCCGTTTGGTGGAGGACGGTTGCCTAAACGGCAGCCATCAGGGCCGTGTCTTTTTCATGCCGGAGCGGCTGCCGGGTGGTATGCGCTCTTTTTTTTCAGCGGGCATGAATTTGTCCGACTCGGAGATGGCGATGGGTGCCCACCACCCGCTTTGCTTGTTGGTGTGGGTAAATGGCAACAGCTACACGCGGTGCCCTCTAAAAAGCATTAGCAGAAGCGCCGTGGCACGATTGAACTCCTTTCTTTTCCCAATGCCATCCATTGGAGAGTATCCTGCCACAAAATCCCTCGATGATGCTGCTACTGCTGCCAGTGGTGCCGCTGCATCCGCAGCTTACAAATTAAGGCGTAAGTCAAGGGCGGGTGTGAAGGGCTCAAAACGAAGGCTCCTGGACGTTTCACCCGATGCTGCGACGGCTTCACAGACGCAATCGCCGTTCACCGGTGTGTACAGAGGCTTGCTCTCTGACAGAATTGTTGCGGCGGCTTTGGCGTCGGCGGACGGCAATGTTGTCGCAGTGGGATGCGCTGGCGGTTGTGTATACCTAATTAACGGCCATGGCATTACGTCGATGTTTTTTGCCACAATGTTTCGGACGAAAGCCATGCGTCTAAATTCCTTGTATCCCTCTACTGGACTACAATGTGGAATGGTGCTGCAGGTCGTGGACACGTCGAAAAAGGCTGATGCGTCTGTCACGCTGGCGCATGCGCGAGGCATTCCATCGGCGGCATTTATCAACCAGGCGACGGTGCATTGCTTGCGAGAGGTGGAAGGTTTACAAGCGGTACTTCCACTGAGGGAGCTGCCATGTGTTTTGCTCTTTTGCACCCACGGCATGTATCTCTGGGATGTCCACTACAATTCAGTGGTGGCGTCTCTCAGTGGCTTACCGCCGTTGGAGTCCATTTCTATTTGCGAGACTGTGGTGCGTCGCTCGTTCATTGGCGCGCAACGTCACAGCTCCTCCTTCAAGATCCGGCAGGAATTGCACCCGCCTTTCTGTACGGAGTCGGCCATCGTGTGGTGGACCTCCAGCGAGACCTTGGCACGATTACGCATAAGTGACCTGATTGCACAAGTTTACCCCTTGCTGGAGACATATTTTCGAGGTCTTCCAATGCGATCATTGGCGTATTTACTCGCCCGCATACCACCCACGCAGCGCCATATACCGGAATACATGGCGACTGTTGAGGTCCCCACGGAGCAACAGTTAATGATGGACAGTTATGACATAAATACACCGGCCGCATTTGCTGGTGCTAGCGGGAGCCGTGGCGGTTTTCCCGGCATGAAGGCATTCTCGAAAGACGCGGAGCCTTCCCGCTTTTTTGAACTTTCATGTACCCCACTTTACCCCGAGACCCTTGCGGCATGTTTCCTTGAGACGACGTTCTCCTCCGCGAGTGCGCGGTCGGAGGAATTATTTTTAATGCTTGGCTCCCCACTTTCGCGTGGTTCTTGAGAGAACGACGACATGTAAAAGAGTTGCAATGCGTTGGATGGCAAAACAAATCCGGCAAGTGACTGAGTGAATGATGGCGGCGCGGGGAAATTGACAGACCTCCGAACAAGAAGGAGGCAACTACGCAAGCAGAGATAAACTTCTTGTTATTTTTCTCTTTTGGGGTTTGGCTGAGCTGTCGATGGAGCTTCAGTTTTTTTTTTTTTCTTTTAGTTTCTGTACCTAACTTTTATTGCGTTTTTAAAGTTTTTTTTTTTTTGCTGAGGGAGCGGCAGGTACGTTCGTCACTGCTGGCTACTAAAGGAAGAGGCTTGCAGAGTCCACGGAGCTGTCGTGGCAGTTCTGTGCAAGGGAAGAGCAGAAGTTGGCTGGAGAACGTGTGATGGTTGTTGTTATGTATGTATTTATGTATTTATTTATTTGTTTATTTTTATTTCTTCTTTGCAAGAGGGCACACAGAAGGTTGACTGATGCTGCGGCGCATACCAGACTGGGGCATCCCTATGGTGGCCCACCAGATGGCAGCTGGATGTGGGGGATTCTTCTTGTCTTTTCGTGGGGTTCGTAACACTCGCCATGACAGCTGCAACGACGAGCTGACCAGCAGCCACTTCGACCTGCAGGACATTCCCGTGGACCGCCTGACCCACCGCTACTGGGACGACGTGAACACGCCGTACGACATGTTTCTGCTCGATGAATTTCCTTTTGGGGAGGGCGGCGTGGACACCGCAGAACATATTTTTGAGCGGGATCGCCAGCTGCTTTTGAAGGAGTACCTTTAGGCATGAGGTGGTGGGGCCTCATGTAGACACAGACACGCAGAGGGAGAGGGAGCGAAACTCACAGAGGGTGAAGGCGCACAGGGGTTATAGATACGGAGAAGGGCAAGAACTAGTGTGGATGGGACCGTTCCTGTCTCCTCGCGGTGATCCAGTTTTCTTTTTCACATGCGCATTCTCTCTTTAAAAAAAAAAAAAAAAGAAAAAAAGCACTGGAAACAGAAGGAAAAAACAACAAAAAACAAAAAGCAAAGGGTGTTTTCACAGTTCCCCTCTTTTTGTATTTATATCTTTTTTTCTTTTTTTTCTCGGTGCGCCTTGCAATGTTTTTATCTCTTCGCTTTACACAGTCGCTTTTTTGTATCTTTCACCCTCCAACCCTTTTTTCTCTGCTTTGATGAACACGAAACCAGGGAGTCAAGAAGAAGACGGAAAGAAAAAGGAAAGAATGAAAAAACAGACTTTCCCCGCAAGTGCTGCTGGACAAGAAAGATGATTGGACGAACGCCACTGCAATGGAAAGTGACGACATTAGAAATGTGGCAGTTTGCTTCGGTTGTCTGTTTTTTTTTTTTTTTTTTTTTTTTTTTTTCATGACGTGCCTCGCGTTCAAAGATGCTTCACAGCCGGCTCTTGTTTTGGGCCCGGTGCTTTTGGTCGAAAGTGTGCTGGCGCCATGCGTGGCTTGGGCGGCAATGCTGTGCACCGCCACCAGACCCTGTGGCTACGCGCCATGAGGCGCCACCTTCAAACATATTTGCGGACTTTGATGTGCAGTTTGGTGTGCTGTACGCATTGCAGGGTTAATATGTGCGTCCAGAGGGCTGAGCTACGGTGCCAGAGCCTCCTGCGTGGGTGGTGAGAGCGCGGCGATTGCTGCAATATTTGGCAATTTGTGGCCACGCCGCTGTACGCGACGGCGTTCCGAGTGACGTGAGCATGACGAGCTTGCTCGGGAATGGGGCAGGAGTTCCGTTCCTTTTTTTTTTTTTTTCTCTCTTCTTATTTGCAGCGTCTGTGACTTGTTCTCTTGCGTGGCAGAATTTTGATCACGCCATCGTGTCGTTTGTTCTCCCACCCTCTTTTTAATTTTTGCTTTTTTTTTTTTTAATTTTTTTTTGGACTTATTTTTTATAAATTCTTTTCTTCACATGTTGTGGCTCGCGCTTATTTTGTTTTTACGGGCGGTTTTGTTCTCCAGCGGGGGGAGGAGGAGGAGGGTGGTCGCCATCATCACGAGCGAGTGCCCACGTTTTTGGGCCGCCTGCCTGCCTGCCTCTGCTGCCCACGCACACCTGAAACGTCCTTTTTTTCTTGTCGTCTCCGAGTGTCGCTAGCGGGGTATCAGGTGGAACTGAAATGCTGCGACGGTGGTCGAATTGCGCTGCTGTCTTCTTAGCGGCTACGGCTGTGCACACCACGCAGCGCGAGATGCACGGAAAGCCGACACAGTCGCACAAAGTCCGCACCCAACACAGCCGACGGTGGTGGACACAGTCGAAGGCCCGTCACCTCACAGCAATGCCACACGATGAGTGTAAGTCCCGTCCACACTTCCCTGCCTATAACGAGGATGTAGATCGCCCCATGTTGGTACCGGCCGGTGCAACTTGCTTCAATTGCGAGAAGCCTATTGACGATAGGGACGTCAACAGCTACGTCTGGATCCCAGCTGGAAATGCCACGGTTCCAACGACGCAGGGGTACTTCTTTCACTTCAAATGCTTCAAGTGTTGGAAATGCAAGTACCGTCTAATACACAACAAATTTTACTCCAAGGACGGTAGGGCGTGGTGTGTTGCGTGCGCCCTGGGAAGGGACATTCGCGTGCCCACGCGCCGTTGGCACACTTCCTACGTGAATACACATCGCACAGGCTCTAGAATGTCGGGTCACTTTTTCCCACGGCACCAACATCAGATGGCATTTTTGCTTGATCCTAATGAATAGTGCGCCTTGGACGTATGCATTTGTCTGCACATATATATATATGTTGGACTAATTGCCTCTTGACTTTTCTTCACCTTTATTTGTAGCGCACGTGTGGTGATCATCGCCGTTTATATTGATTCCATCTTCTTTTGGGCTTTTTTTTTGGGCTTTTTCTCTTTCCGTTTCTCTGTGATTTGTGTAAAATTGCTTTATTACGGCGATAACTGAAAGAATTTGATACTTTTCGCCACAACCTTTTGATGCCTTCCTTTTGGTGCGTGAGCCCCTATTGGACTCAACTTCCTCCCCCCTCCCAACAACAATAATAATAATAAGAAACTGAAGCAAGGAGAAATAATTGGAGCAAATAGTCAACGATGGAGTGGTTGAAAATTGCCCTAGTTGCGTTTTCCGGGCGGGGAAATGACGTAGACTACCCGTGCAGCATTCTGGGACGCGTGGCTAACAATGACAAGGAGCTCGTAAATATTCTGCGCAATGGTTTCTTTCTTTTGACGTACCGCATGAATTTTAGCCCGCTTCCCCACTCTTCCGTGACCTCCGACAAGGGCTGGGGCTGCCTGGTGCGATCCTCACAGATGCTGCTCGCCCATGCGCTTTGGCGTTACTCGGCGAATGACTGCAGGCTTGACCACTTTCGTGACATGGACACAGAGGATAGCACCCCCTTCTCGCTCCATAAAATGGTGCGGGCGGTGATGAAGAAGGCCGACGTGTTCAGGCCAGAGTACTGGACACCGAGCCAGGGCTGTGAGGCGATCCGCTGCTGTGTGAACAACGCTGTAGATCGGAAGCTTATCCCTCCTATCCGCGTTGTGGTTTGCTCCCAAGGATGTCTCTTGGCAAGGGAGATTTGTTCCAACTTAGAATTTGGCACTGTGCTCATATTGGCTCCCATGCGTTGTGGTGCCTCACGGCGGATGACGCAGATGATGTTCTTTTCACTCGAACACCTCCTTCACTCTTCGGCATGCATTGGCGTGGTGGGCGGCGTGCCACAACGCAGTTATTATATTCTGGGAACTAGCGGCCAGAGGCTTTTGTACTTAGATCCCCATTGCATGACACAAGAGGCTTTAGTCTCGAGCCACGCAGAGAAGGCTGGTGTTGTGACTGTCACGGCGAGCCTTGTCAAAAGTGTACGGTGGGACTGCGTCGACACGTCTTGTTTTTTAGGATTCCTGGTGGACTCTTTTGCTGAGTGGTTGGAGTTACGAACGTGTCTCGAGGAGTTGCAGAGACGTGGAATGGAGCAGTTGCTTTGCGTGGATGATGGCGTTGCGGTAGGCCTTGTTGACGAGGAGATAGCGGGTTGGCCGAGTGAGGAGGACGTGGCGGAGTAGTCGTGGCCTTCAGTGGCCGAAGGGCGGCAGCGGTAATTTTTTTTTCTTTTTTTTTTTTTTTGCGGCCGCCATCGTTACCGCTGCCGCTACTTTAATCTTCTGCGTGCTGGTGTTTTCTATCGGCAAACTGCCTGTTTTTTTTTTTTTTTCTTGCTGTTTCAGCTTAGCGGTATGACGCCGGAATCCATCTGGAGTGAATTGGGCTGTTGCGACTGTGTTAATTTTCCTTTCAATTTCTTTTGGAGGTGAATGGAAGGCGTTGGGGCATTGCCGAGTAAATTTTTATTGCAGCCTGAGTGTAAGCTATTTCCTTTTTTTCTTTTTTCTGTTTTCTGTGCACGTGCATATGTACACACCCGCATAAACGTATTTGTGGATCCTTGGGAATCAGTGTGTAGTTTAGCTGCGAAGGAAGCGTTGGTGGTGCATGCGGCGCTGCGTGGCGCTTTCATGGCTGCAGTATCGCGGCAGCGTGCGCGATTCACGTGTTTCATGTGGCTGCGTGAAAACAATTCGGCGTTGGTGCCTTTCGCTGCGCATCCCCTCCGTGCAGTTTGCTGCACCCCGCTCCCAGACTCACGAGGACCTTGCGTATGCAGCTTGCCCCATATGTGGTCGTCTTACGCACATGTGTGACATGTTCACACACCTCACAACCGCCCATCGCGAGCTGAACCCGGCGCACTGCAAGAAGATCTGCGGCGAGCGGCTGGAACTCTACCAGCAGGTGATTGGCGTTCCTCTAAAGAAAATGGAGCTCACTACTTCTGGTCGTCGGGTGCTTGACTTCTTGCCCACAGTGTTGCCATCCGGTTATATCTGCAACTGGTGCGATATGAAGAACGATGTGTACCCCACGAGGGATAAATTCCTCAAGCACGTGGCCGACGTGCATACGGAGATTGACCTGGAGGACGTCGAGCAGCACGTCCCGCTGCTGCCACGTGGAGTCGTGGAGGAGAAGAGCAGCACACGGGAGGAGATGCGGCCCACACGGCGTCTGGCTGGTGTTGAGGCCGTTGCCGAAACGTTCACTATTCCGTTCGTTGCCACGCGCCAGGTGGCTGTTTCCATACCGCGTGTCATTGACAAGAAAGTAACACAGCAACCGGTTGTGTTCAGCGACACGGAGTTTCCATGCGAGCTGTGCAACAAGGTCTTCCAGAGCGAGATGGACCTGCTGCAGCATCTGGAGACGCGACACCCAGATGGATCCGCCGGGGCCTCCACTGACGTGGGTCAATCAGCAATTGCCGAGGTGGCGGAGTTTACCGCAAAGGAGGCAACAATGGGTATCAGCCAGCGTGTGCACGTCGTTTGTGACCTCTGCCTGACATCTTCAAAGGTGTACACAATGCCTTCCGCGCTTTTTTCTCACATACGCTTCAAGCACCCTGGCGAAGATGCCGCGTACCATGTGGAGCGCCTCATTCGCACGCAGAAGGGTCAGTCATTTGTATGCAAAGTCTGTAATAAGGCATTTGCTACAGCCGCCGCACTTGAGGGTCACTTTAGCAACAAACATGGAGAGCAAGCGGGTGCATTGTTGGGTCAGGGGCGTGTGGCGATGAATAACTGTTGGTGGTGTCACGACTGCGAACGGGGCTTTTCAAGCGCCAAGGGACTGCACGGCCACATGCAGAACAAACACGGGCTTTCTACACAGGTGCATCCATGCCCCGCATGCAAACGCGTGTTCTCTGATGTGTACTCCCTGGAGGAGCACATCACACTGCTGCACAAGACGATTCACTTGACCGACATTGGGCTGCAGACGCATGCGAAGTGCAACACATGCGATCGTTGCTTTTTGAGTCACGAGGACCTGCACCGTCATGCCGTCAAGCACCACAAAAAAGATCCTCGGGCGCCTATTCGCCCGTTTGAGTCTTCATCCTCCTCTTCACCGGAGGGTAAGGGGGCGGCGAAGACTGATGCGTCTTCTTCTTCCTTGTCGTCTTCGCCCGTGGCCGCGACACCACAGGCCCCACGCAAAGTGAAGAAGCGCAAAAAGACCGCTGTAGAAGAGGAGACAAGTTCGTAGTGGCAGCGTGCCGGAAGGAAAGAAGGAACAGGGGAGATGATGCGAACTAAGCATGTCTGGAGAGAAGAGGCAGCAAACAGAAAAATGATAGCAGTACCTTTTAGAGGAGGAGGGGGGAAGGAAGAGTCGCTGGGGAGCTTTTGTTTTTCTATGATGATGATGATGATTATTATTATTTTGTCTAACGGATACAATTTTACCTGCGGCGTCTTCACAAATATTTTAAACACGTTGGTGTCCGCATTTTTTTTTTTCTCCGCGTTTGCGCGCCGGCAGCAGCGGTGGCGATGAAAACCACCACCACAACTAATACTCATGCGATGCGTTCATCTGATATTTAACCAATTATTATTATTTTTTTAAATTTTGGCTTCCCACCACACCCCTTTTTTTTTTTTTGCTTGGTTCGGTGCTATTGCTGCAGGCAGGCGCCAGTAAATAATTCAGGCGGCTGTGTGCGTGGCGATTGAGAGATTGAGTATACATACAAAGAAAAAAAAGATATATATATATATATATATATATATATACGTGTGATGGGTGAGTGGGGCGATTGCGGGGAAGAGGCGGCACACCTCTGCGCCGTGCAACAGCTCCTCCAGGCCTTTTTGGAGACGCCCTCTCGCGTGGTTCTTCTCAGTGCCGCACTTGGGGAAATGTTGGGTGTGGTCGTTCGCCAACAACAGGCCATAAATAAAATTGTCGCTTCGCTGCAAATAGCAGGGGAGGAACGCATGCAAGAACTCACGGCACTATCACAGAGCGTTGCAGATATTTTGCAGGACACTATTAAACGCACAGCATTGGCCATTAGCGAATTACGAGGGCAAATCCCCAAACAACAGTGCATGTCTGGCGCTGGTTTTTTTTATGAGGAGAAATGCGTTGAGTTAAAGCGCGAGATTGGAGATCTGCGGCGATTGGTAATAGAACGTCTACAGCACGATTCTATGGGAGCAGACATGAATGGACAGAGCAGTGCGATTCAGTCGGAACTTGTGGCTACGGGGGAAAAAGTGCGGAACCTTGGGGCTCAGCAGAGTCTTTTACTGGAACTCCTCGACCTGCGCAAAATGCTGCTTCATCATGGGTACACAGGCGATGCATCGGTGGACCTGCGTCAACTCCGCTTGCTTGACACCACAGCGAAGGTAAAACTGATGCATCAACTGCCATGCTTTCATGTGTTAGTACGTGCGCTCGTGTCGACTGAGTGCCATTTGCTGGCGGGCGCCTCTTCCATGAGCTCAATAGATTGAATAGATGCTACTTGTCCTTGTCTGTGTGTGAAATTGAATACATGTAAATATGATATAATGTGTTGCTGGGGTTGGCTGC
>NW_001849279.1:0-46623 GCF_000209065.1 Trypanosoma cruzi | reverse complement strand
GCGGAGTACGTGGTTCTGAACTGGAACAGTCGGTGCATCGATGCGGGAATGGAAGTCAAATTGTCCCATAAGACGCACATGGCTCTGGCACGTTTGAGTTGCGTGCTCAGCAGTGCCCCAGGGGATGAAAGAACGATTGTCGATGATTATGTGCACACACCGGAGGTTATTGAGGACTACGTGACGCAGTACAGTGGTATTCATCCCGGGGATCTGGACCCGCTTAAATCCACAAAGTGCTTGACGAGCCGCAAAGCAACGTACTTGAAGCTGCGTGCATTGGTGGATCGTGGTGTGATATTTGTGGGTCACGGTTTGTACCAGGACTTTCGTGTGTGCAACATTGCGGTCCCTCCAGAACAAATCATTGATACTCTCATGATGTTTCACAAGCCTGGCGGCCGGTATCTTTCGCTCCGCTTTCTTGCCTACCATGTTCTGGGGGAGCGTGTGCAAGAAGACGAGCACGACTCTGTTGAGGATGCGCGCACCTCATTGCGCCTGTACCGCAAGTACCAGCAGCTGATGAGTGAAGGGACATTTGACGCCGTCCTGGACAAACTGCTGGCAACCGGAGCAGAGACAAGTTGGTACGTTCCAGAGGGCCGTGATGCCTTTGGCGCGTCTCCTGCTCTCTTTGCTGGCATACCGGGCTCGCTACTCTTTCCAGAGTCTCCCTCAACGCTGGTACCGACAGAGGCCGTTAAGGACGATGAATTCCCCTCCGCATCGTAAAGATAAATTCAAAATTGTGCTTTCTCCACCAACCACTCCCTATAATTGTTCGTTTTTTGCTCCCCGCCTTATTCTTTCCTCGCATTTTTTTTTTTTTTTTGTTTGGCTCCAATAAGTGAGTGGAGGGAAAGGACGAGGAGGAGAGGAGGAAATGATTGTTGGTAGTGATGGCGCTGGAATAGAAGGAGGAGATGAGGGGTGCTTCGCCTCTCTTCTTTCTACATGTTTGTCTTTTTCAGTCTCTCTGATTTTTGGGTCTGCCGCACCCGCTTTTTGTCGATATCACAAATACACAAAAACAACAACAACAAAAAAGATGCACACACGCAAAGACACTCAGTCTCCAAACGTGCCGCTGTTTTTTTTTTTTTTTTCCTTAATTTTTTTTTCCCGCCTTTTTTCTTTTTTTTGCGTTATTTTCCTCAAACCACGCGTTTTTTATTTTTATTTTTGTTGGTGGCACTTGTTTGCTCAAGAGAGGGAGATTCTTATAGAGGGATTGAGAGAGGTGGGGGGTAAAACGAAGGCATGAGCGCAGGGATCCTGGGAAAGACACACGCGGGGGTTCCGTCGTACCGAAGCGGGTATGTGTCCCCCTCCGGCACCAAAATACAGTACAGCAACGACTGGGTGAAGCACCATCCGCTTGAGGGCGATGGGCTGCGACCGCTTCTTTACCTGCACCTGTGGAAAAAGAATAAGGGCAGTGAGAGCCGGCTGAAAGACATACGCCTTCCCGATACCGTTGTGTACGAGCACAACTTCCCCCGCGCCTGGTACACCTACGACGGGGAGGCGAAGGAAATCAACAAGCACCCGGGCAAGATGCTGGATGCCCAGTCCATCTACGAGCACTTCAGCCGTTCGACGCCGGACTGCGATGTGGTCGCGCAGTTCCTCACCACCTGTGCCCAGGACAACCCCGCCATCTCGTCGGAGGGCGGGCTGCTCACGTACGTGAAGTTTTTTACCGCAGAATCCCTCCGAGAATTTCTTTTTTGCCCCGAACGCAAGCCAGACGGAATTCTTCAGAAGTTTGTGGTGCCCAAAGGGGAGACGACAATGCGGAAAAACTCGCAGCTCCAAGTTATGTGGTCACCACTTGTGACGGTGGTGTACAAGCGGACGAATAAGCAGCGGCTGGGTGACTTGCATCTTCCTGTCCACCTGCGCTCGGCCACGTTTGATGGGGATTGCCACCTGAGTGAGTTGTCTCTTATTGCGGACGAGTCCAAGGCGAGGCTGGAGTCTCTTTGCCGCGAGGTGGTTGACCACTTTTACTTCACGGATCTTAAACTAATTACCCGCATGGTGCTGAACTTTAAAATAGATGATGCCAATCGACCGTGGCTGCTCTGGTGCAGCTCTCTTCGTGTTTCGGGTGATAGACTGAACCCTCGGAACGTGCGGGTTCCAGTGGCACTTTCTATGCCAATTGAGGTGTTAAACGAGGGCTCATCCACGCGGGACCGCATTATTAAGAGTAGAGATCGACAGCAACAACTGTTGTTGTTGGACAAGCAACTCTTTGAACTCTCACGAGACTATGATTTTGGCCATCATTGCAACGATTCACATGTACGTGAGGCAAAGCGTCTGGGCCTTCAGCCTCTGAGTGAGAAGTCGAGTCCGAATGGTCAAGGAAAAAGTCTCTCGCGACGGAATCCACCGCATCCCTTGCACGATGCAATGCGATACCTTCGAGTATTATCGACGGAGCCTCAGGGTGCGGATTTATCCAATCGCAGTCCGTCTTCAGCAGCGCAACAACAGGATCAGCAGCGGCGCTCCCGTAATGGCTCTGTGCATCAGAGCCAGGCAACAATTGATGATGCTGAGGATCGAGTTAGAAGTGAACTTACTGCCATGGCCCTTGATGCGTGGTACACTGTATATTCCTCAGCGCTGTCGAAAAATCCAACCTACATGCCGACGAAGGACGTGTTTTTGGCGGAGCCACTCGTGGTGTCGCTGCAGCCGCCTGAGCTTGAAAGACTTGTAGTTATTCTCGGCCTTGAACGGAACCCAGTTTCTGAAGATCCACGCAGTTTCATGGTAAATTCGGGTCTTATTGGAACTGGGCGACGCTTAGATCGTCCTTTTATCAACGCGGAGCGTGATGTAAGAGAATTTTTTGATGAACTTTTTGCTTCCAGGGGCGGAGAGATTACACAGCAGTGCCTGGCAAATGATCGTTGGATTTGGTGAGCAACACCGCCAAACACGACGTCAAGTGTAACTCATCTTATCTTGGCCACCGCTTTGTCACCGGCTATAGAAGTCTACGGACAGTTTGCTTAAGAGTGGAAGCAAAGAGGGAAAGGGATGTGCGTCTGCCTGCTTGTCTTCATGTAAGTATGTGCACGTGTGACGTCTTGAAATGGAGTTCATCAGTTGTTTGGGGCTGCGTTGGGGTTTTTTCTTTTTTATTTCTTTCTTGCATCCACCCTTTTTTTCTTTTTTTCCTTTTTTTGCTTCACGTATTGAATGCGTTGCTCCCGAATAGTGGTTGGGGCACCATTCGCTACTGTACGCGCTTATTATTATTATTTATTTATGCTAAGCGGCCCTGTGGAACTGCCGGGGAATATCATCCGTGGGAGCACCACCTTCTGCTTAACGCGTGTGGGCGATCGGGCGTATTACGTTCCGCGTGGGTGTACGCTGGAGGACAAGCTACACTGCTGGCGTGTAAAGGCCGACCATGAGACGGGGCGCATCTTCTTTGTGAACTGCGGAGGTCTGGGGCCGAGATGGACGCTGCCCGACACGCTTGCGAATATCGATTTGTTGACCACTGCGGGGCCAGATGGCAGCCGCCATCGCCCTTCCTCTTTGCCTGGGTCATCACCAACTGCGAGGCATGCCGCTGCTGACGCTGTGGCGGCGGAAGCGAGGTCCCTGGTAGAATTGAGCAGCGGAAGAAAAAAAGGCAATGGCAGCGACACAAAATCTTTTTGGGATTTGTCGCTGGCTGGAAAATCATTTCTTTGCTCGGGCAAACAACCCCTTCGTGTTCACTCCAATGGGAAGAGAGTTGCTGACATTTACGTTAACGACATCGCATATCTGCGGTCATTTGACGAGGAAGGAAAATCACCAGCGTCTTTTGAGACTGCACTGCACGGCGAATTTGAGAACGCCAGAACGCCCCTCGAAGGCAGATGTGCCGAAACATCTTTGCTCGAGGCACAGTTACGGAGGAGAATTGAGGACTATGCCGAGGAGGTCACCACACTTCGTCGAAGGCTGGAAGACCAGGAGCGCCTCTTCATGGAAAAGGAACTGGCGCTGGTGGAACTGGAGGAGAGAATAGTGAGCATGAGGCTACACATGGTGGAGGCTGTGAGCGCGTATCGCCAGAACACATACTCGTGGCAGTCATAATGAGGGTGTGACACCCTCCTGGAAAAGGAGGGGAAGCATTGCATTTGTGTGCATTTAATTATTTCTTTATGTGTATGTGTGTGCACATCTCAATTATGCCTTCTCCCTCTTTGTTTACATGAACTTCTCTCCCATTTCTTTTTTAATTTATCCTCTTGTTGGTGAGTTTTTTTTTTTTTTTTTTTTTTTTTTGGCGTTTACGTCACGCACAAACACGAAATAACGTCAGGCAGACAATCTGTTTAGATACCGATGTCTAGTGGCACCACGGGCTACCACCCGGTCTTTGCCCCCCGCTTTGCGGGGGAGTTTGAGGAGCCATTGGTGCGGGTGCAGGGGTACACAGAGCCAAGGCTCACTTTTGTTCAGCACGCCGCCGTCGTTTTGGGAGTTTCCGCCACCACCGCGTTTCTGAAGCGTCCCATCGTCAAATTTGACTCCTTCTATTTTTTAAGTGATGTGCCGGGGGAGTCCAACCGCATCTATGCGTCGGACAAGCGCGCACAGTTCTTTCGCACACTATTTAGCGTGCGCTGGTTTTCCGGGCCGTCAGTATTGTGGAGCATGTCCGAGTACGTCTTTCTTCTTGCCGTCTTCACCTGGCTGCGCGAGGTGCTGTCGTGGGGCAGTAACACTCCGAGGGGGTTTGCCGCCGGTAGTCTTACCGGAGTGGCGTATGCAGCGGTACGGCACCCGTACGACGTATTACGTGCAACGTCAGAGACCACTGGGGGGCCCAAGAAATTTAGAGGCGTGGGAGATGTTTTTAGGACGGCATTACGAGAGAAGCCCTTTGCACTTCTTGGACTTTACCGTGGCTTTGCTTCTGCGGCGTGTGGTAGGCTCTTGCAGTTTGGCGCTCAGTTTGGTGTGTACAACGCAACACGGTACGACGGTGTATATCGCCAGACATGTGTTTTATTTTTTTACTGCCATCTGGGTGCAATTCTGGGGCTCTTTTTGCAGTATCCCCTTCTGTCCGTCAAGTATCAGCTGCACATGCGCAACCAGTTCACGACGGGCAGGCCCCACACATATCGATCATACATTTTGGAGGTGCGGGCACGGCACGGCATTACCAAAATTTATAGTGGTTTCTTCACCAGTCGGCCCATTCTCAACGCCGTTCCAGCGGCTCTGTTGATGACGCTTTACGATGTGTGCGCACGTAGGTACACGGAATTCCTGCACCCGGAGCTGCAGAAGGTACATGGGGAGGTGGATCAGCCGATTTTCGGCGTCCGCAGCGCCCCATACGTGAGTTCACTTCCAAAGTACGAGTTTGCGCGAAAAAATGATTTATGATTGTGCGGCGTGGCGAAGGGCAATAGCAGCGGTAGAGCGGCCATTGAAGCACTGCAATTCCTCCTCCCCTCTACGGAAAAGGGCACAAATGCCATTCCCGCTGTTGTGTTGTATTTGACCCCTCTTGTCACTGAAAAATATATATGTACATTGTCTCTGTCTGTCTCTTTCTTTCTTTCTTTCTTTTTTCTTCTCTTTTTATTTGGGAGGTGAGGTTGCGTGCGGATTGTCTGCTTCCGTCGTGGGCATTTTTGCCCTTGTGACGAAATGGATTTCTTAAAGCGAACATTTGCCGATACAAGGCTGCGGTATCATGTATCAAAGGTACTTTTTGCGGCTAGCACTTCTTCCGCAAAGCTATCGACGGAGTGTCTTTTGTTAGCGGAGCAGCACCCCACTCTAGTATTAGCCGTTCTACGCGAGAACCTTCAGCCGGGTTCTCACCAGTCGTACGCGTACTTGCTGCTACTTGAGAAAATAGTGGATGCCTGCAGTTTCTCCTTTCACGCAGCGATGGCGCTTGACTGCACTCTTCACGACAAACTAGTGAAACTTGCCACCACAAGAGCGGAGGGCGAAGAGAATCGAAAAGTCCGTCGTTTGGCGCGTCTGACATTGTTGGAGTACTCACGGATGTTTGTGGACGTTCCCGAATTGAAGAGCCTGTCGAGACTTGCAGGTTGTGTGGAAAAAATTACTGGCAGGAGTTTGATGCGGTCCATTGAGGTGGAGAGTAAGAAGGTCACTTTCGTTGACCCGCGGCCAGAAGACATTATTTTGATTAGTCCCACTGAGGTGCCTGCTAAGGCCTCGCTCCCGCCATCGCGAAAGCCGGCGGTGTGGTCCTGCCATGTGTGTACATACATAAACAGGCCGCACGCCACGGTGTGTGTTGTGTGCAGGACGCCGAAGGCAACGCGTCCCACCTCTCCACCGGTCCACAAGGCAATTAATGGGAAAACTGTGCCCGCGGCTGAAATTCTTAACGGGACCGTATGTCATGAGGAAAGAAGCGGTGATGAAAAGACTGCGACGTCACCGGACAGGAATGGCTTCTTTGCACCGGCTCCACTTCAAAAGGGCGAGGGGAGTGGGACTACAGGCAATACCTTGGTAGGAATTGTCGCTCCCCATCCCAGAGCATGAGGCATGATTCATCGTGCAAGGGCACCATTTTCTTTTTTATTCACTTTTATGGAATCCCTTTCCATCTTTCCCACAGCGTTTTCTTATATACATACATGGATATATTCAGATATATATATATATATATATAATGTGTATTTGATAGTTGATGGTGATTATTTCGCGCTGCATTTCGATTGCTTTTGTTTCTGCAGCGAGTGCGGATTTGGCGTTTGCACGTTTTATTTCTTCCTTGCTTGGATTTAAACCCCGGTTGGCTGCGTACATGCTTCGTGTTTTGGTTTTGCTGCGGAGTTTATTTGGGGGCAGAGGAGGGAACGCGGGACGTGAGTGCGGCTTCGCCCTTTTGGGGGGAGAGGTGACGAAACTGCGTATTTCTTCCTATTCTTGTCGCCGCTCATGTAGCCAAAATAAAATCCGTGAAGCAAAAGGAAAACCGGGGAAAAAAAGGCCCTTTAAAAGAAAAACAAAAAAAGAATTAATACCGGAGGAAAATAAAGTGGGAAATCACCGACGGGAGGGGGGTGGAGAAGAAAAGAAGTGGGGTGGGGGTGAAAGCACGTCGTACTAAACGATGAAATTCACTGCGCAAGAGGCAATCGCATATTTGCAGCGGTTTGTGGAGGGGGAGAGCGACCAGAGGTTTTACGTGGCTTCAGAGCCCAGCCCGGCCGCCAATGCGCGGGCCCTCTCTTTCATGGAGTCTTGCTGGAACTCGGCGGTGCAAAAAACAAGAGAGGCCACTTCGACAACGTCAGACAGGGCTCCTTCAGCCAGCAAGCATGCAAATAACAAGAGCGGCGGTGCGGTTGGATCCGCACCAGTGGAGCGCCCTCAATCTTCTTTAGACAATTTACGGGAAAGAGCTTCAGTTGTGTTTCACGATATTCCACCAGTTGCGGCTCAAACAACGAGTTTAAAGAGCCCAGACGATGCTGGCGGGTTTTTCTCTACAGCGGTTGTGCCTGCAGAACAAGGCACGAGCGGAAGAATTGGCCGCAACGGTATCGCATGGGTCGTTTTGTGAGTGGCTGCAACGTGCCTTTGCCCTGTCTTTTTCACTCCTTCTATTTTGTAGCTTGCTTCTATATACATGTGCTTTCTTTTTTATTTGTGTTCCTTTTAACGTCATCCAAATAAGTCTTGAGGCCTTTTGCTGAAGGGACTCGTTTGTCGCATTATCTTTTTTATTTTATTTTTCTTTTGCCTCATCTATTACATTCTCTTGAGCTTTTTTTCTTTTTTTTTTGTTTGGATTTGTTGGAACATGCGTAAGCGTTGCTCAGGATGCCGAAGGAGGCACGCACGGTTCCAATGGGTGTCATCACCGCGGAGCCGATACACGCGACCTCAAAGAAGTTGAAGTTTGCCACGCGGGTTTCTACTTTGGGGAAACCGGCGGCCCGCAAGGCGTCGAAAAAGAGTGCGATGGTGGGACTCAAGACGGGCGGCAGTCAGTGTGGCATGGTGTTCAACAAGGGCTTCGGGCAGCACATTCTGAAGAATCCGCTTGTTATTGCTGCCATTGTCGAGAAGGCGGCGATTAAGCCCACCGATGTGGTGCTGGAGATCGGCCCGGGCACGGGGAATCTCACCGAGAAGTTGCTGCAGGTGTCTAAGAAGGTGATCGCGTTCGAGGTGGATTCGCGTATGGTGGCAGAGCTCAACAAACGCTTTCAAAACACCCCTTTGGCGTCGAAGTTGCAGGTGATTCGGGGAAACTGTCTCGACCACGAGTTTCCCTACTTTGACAAGTGCGTGGCAAATGTGCCGTATGCCATTTCCTCCGCCCTTGTCTTCAAGCTGCTGAGGAAACCGACGTTTAAGTGTGCCGTGCTGATGTTTCAGCGGGAGTTTGCCCTTCGTGTGTGTGCACAGCCTGGCGCTGAGGCGTACTGCCGTCTCTCCGTCAACTCCCAGCTGCTGGCCCGCTGCAGCCACCTGATGAAGATCAGCAAGAACAGCTTTAACCCCCCGCCCAAGGTGGAGTCCAGCGTGATTCGTCTCGACCCAAAACACCCCGCGCCGGACGTGGATTTTGAAGAGTGGGATGGACTCGTCAAGTTTATTTTCAATAGGAAGAACAAGAAGGTGTCGTCCATCTTCCGCACCAAAAATGCCGTTCAGACCCTTTACGAGAAGTACTGCAGTTACCAGAAGATGGAGGGAAAAACAAGTGTCAAGAGTCTTGCCGAATTCAAGGAGCATTTAGAGACCGTGATGCAGGATCCTGTGTTCGAGAGCCGAGCGCGGCTTTTGGACCAGGATAGCATTACAAAACTCCTTTGCCACTTTACGGAAAATGGCATTCACTTTGTTTAGAGAAGGAAAAAGAAGGAACGGAGGAAAAATTGATGTTCCCAT
The DNA here is from genome assembly GCF_000209065.1 of Trypanosoma cruzi. Taxonomy (NCBI): domain Eukaryota; phylum Euglenozoa; class Kinetoplastea; order Trypanosomatida; family Trypanosomatidae; genus Trypanosoma; species Trypanosoma cruzi. The sequence goes on along the minus strand of NW_001849279.1, from coordinate 37,686 downwards.
TGGAGTAGCTTTTAATCATTGTCGTTCAAACACCTGATGGGGTGCTCCCTACTAACGTTCAACATGGGAGGGGAACCGAAAGGAGGTTGTAAAGAACACACACACATATGTATATATATATATATATATACATTGTGACATGTGTGTGTGTGTGTGGAGAAAAAAAAAAGAAATATAAAAACGTGTAATACCTGTGTTTTGGGCTTTAGCTGATGCGGAGAAATATCTTTCTGAAAGGGAGTTGGCTAGTACTGATACTGTAATTAATTTGGATGATATCATGAAACCAAATCTCTTTTCACTCCGTTACATTTTGTGTTTCTGTCTGTGTTTCTCCAAGAGTGAGAATGTTTGCTTTTTTTTTTTTTTTTTTTTCTTCTTCCTTTTCTATCTTTTTGGAGTGTGGGTGTGGTGGTGGTGGGAGAAGTGAAGCGGCATATATATCCAGCTGTAGATATATATATATATATAATATTATATTTTGAATGCTGCGTCGTGGGTGGGTTGCTCCTGTTGTGGGGCAACGCTTTTCTCCGTTGCGGCTGCAGAATCGCCGGTTTGGGGATAAAATTGTGGTGGGGTCTTGCGCCGCACTTTCCACAAGTGTGACTATTCTTGGCATCTTTCACCTTATCGTGACGCCCGTGAGCCCGGCGATTGCCGCTGCGACTCTTTCAGCGGCAGCGGTGAGCGGGGCACTTGTTGTCTTTGAGGGCGGAAAGAACGAGGGTGGCACGACCTTTGGTGCCGTCATTGGCGTATTCTTCGGTGCGATGGGAGGCTACTACGCCAAGTCCTCCAAGGAACCGTGGCGGAAGTGATACAGCTGACGAGTTTTTTTTTTTTTTTTCGTGCGTGTGTGTAATTCCCTGCAGCGAAGAAGGATGGATAGGGGAGAACTGTAAGAGCGTTTCATTAAGAGGGAGAAAGCCCGCTAGTACTTAACTGCGCCGTTGTCGGTGCCTACTCCTGTGTGTTCTTCTATTTATTTATGAATTGCCGTTGCTCACAAACATAAGAATGCACACAGGTGGCGGTACCTCGATGCATTTAAATGTGCTTTTGCGTTTGTCTCTCGTTCTACTTTTTTTTTCCTTTGATTTACCTTCGCTCCGCTGGGTTTGTTTTTATCAAACTCAGTTGTTTCTTTTCAGTCACAACACACACGCTTATCATCACTGCTGCCATACTGCAGTTTGGAGAAATGCTGCGGCTTAGTTGCCTGCGCAAGACGGCGCTGCCGACAATAATCAATAAAGTTTGTCGCACTCCGGCGTATCTGCGACACGCACCGCCCGGCGTGTACGTTACTTGTGACTTTGAGAAAAGTGCGCGACACACGACGCTTCTCGTGGACGCATCGGTTGAAGGAGAACCCCCTATGACGAATGGCGCCTACTTACTTTCCTCTACAGGGGGCGATGACCTTGCATTTCAGCAGGCACATAGCGTGCTTGTTGGCTTACCTTTTGCACAGGATGCATCGCAGGCGTCACGCTTCCTGGACACTGTGCTGCGTCCCGCCCTAGCACGCAATGGCATGTCGATTCCGTTTGATGGCATACATACAATAGTCCTATTGGAGCTGCACCCCTTTGCCGCGCACGCCGTACAGGAGATAGTCTCTCGCTTGCCGCAGGTAAAGGTGGCCTGTAGTCCATTGATGGCTGCATTTCTATCTGACGCTGACTTTTTTTTGGGCGTGCGAAAGTCTTTGTGTGAGAACGACGCACATCTTCCTGCAAAGTCGATCACATTTGCTGGTGTGCCGCAGTCAAATCTTTCCCTGCTCGAGGATGGCTCCGCGGTTCCGGTCTCCGGCGAATGTCGCCATCTTCTCGTGGCGACGGGCGACCTTTCCGCTGCGCGAGAGAGGTGGCTGCGGGAGCGAAGGAACAAGCTGAAGCATTTTGAATCCTACGCCCTCTTCCTGTACGATCCGTCCTTTTATGCGATGCTTGCCCCCCCTTCTGCCGGTGCACACTTTGATTGGCTGCCTTTCGTCGTCCACGAGGCAGACGCCGCCGCGCTTCTGCCGTTGCCGGACTTCTTTTCTCTGCAGAAGTCGACCGGATCTTCCCTGTTGGAGGTCTGGAGGCTCCGTGAGCACGCGCACCGGGTGATAACCGCGCTGGAGAAGTTTCCGGAGACGCAACGCGTGCTGACTGCGTGCTACGGCGAGGTTTCTGGCGGCGCCGACGGTTACATGGAGCGGCTGGAGCAAACAGTCCAGAAGTTGGAGGAGTTACGAAGTCGTCTCGGCCGCCGTTTGGCTACTGACACCGCGCGGGACGTGGCGAAGTGGAGTGCCGTCATGGAGGAAAAGATTTTGAAGGAAATTGTTTTCACCAAAAAGGCGGAGAAGAAGACGTCGGAGGAGGTGCTTTTGGAGTACAAGCAGTGGGCAAGCGCCTCGTACCTTGGACGACTCTCACGCTCACTCGCTCTAGCGGGCGCAACACTTCCCCCCGACATCCCATCGGAACCGGCCCAAGAGGCATCGCCATCGTCATCGTCATCGTCAGCGTCGAGCAAAGACACAGAGGGGGCGGCCGGCGTGCAGCTGCTAAAAAGCCACTTTGAGAGGCGAGGGATGGCGTCGCTCACGCCCGTCCTGGAGCGGGAGGAGATTGATGTCGTGGTGTTTTTGGCAATGGGTCCAGATGACTTTAAAAAGGTGTTTAAGGCCACGTTTGGTGTGGCCAAGAAGATGGAGCTGCTTCAGCAGGAACTCCGGTCGTCACATTAATGCAAGACATTGGGAAAAGGAGGAATAAAACAAACGGTCCGGATATAAAAATGATTTCTTTTTCTCCCCACGCAAACACACACACACACACACACACACAAGAGACATGCCGGTGTTTTTGTTTTTATTTTTTATTTTTTGTCCGGGGAAACAAATAGGCAAAGAAATCAACAGAAGTGTTTCTTGTGCTTCTGTGTGTGTGTGTGTGGGGAGATATTTCTGGTGTTTCACGTGCACTTCTGGACAACCCCTTTCAATTTGCTTTATCTCGCACCAAAGGCAGGTAGTTTGATTTTGATGAAGCGCGCCAGGAGCCCCTCACCGCAGGCGTTAAGAAACAAGATCTTGCCGGCCTCTTTACTTGCTGAGTGGAAGCTGATTCATGGTTCCGTGTTGGCGTTGCCGCCGTCAGCCGACGTGGTGCGACGCTCACTGGTTGGCATTCCTGGAAAGAGTCTGCGCCTCAAGGTGGCCGCCTTTGACTTGGATGACACACTCATCGTGCCGCGGAGCGGGGCGGTCTTTCCTCGTGACGACCCCAGTGACTGGAAGTGGCTGCTGCCGGTGGTGCCGCAGTACTTACGGCTGCTGTACGACGAGGGCTTCATGGTTGTCATCTTGAGCAATCAGTCCGGGATTGGGGGAAAGGGGTGGAATGTGAAGAAGGCAGAAAGCATCAAGAGGAAGATTGTTGCAATGAGCGAGGCTCTTCAAATGCCACTGACCGCCTTCCTTTCCACAAAGGAGGATGTCTGGCGGAAACCAAACGTGGGAATGTGGAGACTTCTTGAGGAACACGCGAGTGCCGTCGCGGCGGCGAAAATTATTGTTGCCGGCGATACTTCCGGGCACGTCTTTTACGTTGGGGACGCCGCTGGGCGGAAGACCGCCACGTTGGCAGGGCGGAAGAAGGACTTCAGTTGCTCCGATCGCAAGTTTGCCCTCAATATTGATGTCCCGTTTCTCACGCCCGAGCAGTTTTATCACTGCCCGAAGGCGGAGCTGTTTCGCAGTGACGGTCACAGTACCCAAAAGGGAGTGGAGAAATTTATCTCCAAGCGGCTCTTGGCGGCGGCTGATGCACCGTGCGAGGTGGACTGGGACGGATTGGGTCCCAGTGAACTTCAAAGCCTGCAGTCATCGTACGATAACCTCACGATCAACTGCATTAACGCAGATGGGGAAAGATGCACGTTGCAGACAAGTTCACCGGCGGCTTTTCATCGGACGGCGCAGGAAATGGTGATATTTGTGGGATACCCTGGATGCGGCAAAACAACGTTTTTTAACCGCTTTTTGAAGCCGGCCGGCTACGTACACATCAACCGGGATATCCTCAAGAAGAAGGAGAAGTGCCTGTCGGAGGCCGAAAAGTGGTGGAATTCCGGCAAAAGTATCGTTGTCGATAACACGAACCCGTCGCATAGTGACTGCATGCCTTTTATCGCCATGGTGAGGCAATCTCGTCCTGGCGTCACCCCATTACCGGTGCGTGTGTTTGTGTTTCAGGCATCGAAGGGGTTGTCGATGCATATGTCGAATGTGCGTGCCCGACTTGGTCTTTCACCGCGAATCAGCCGGATTGCTTACAACGTGTTTCAGTCAAAACATGAAGTCTGGTCGTCAACATCTGTGAAGACGGCGAATGTTGGGGAAGTTCTTGAGATTCCACCAGTGGCGTGCTTTGAGGGCCTCCAAGAGGGTATAAGAAGGGAGTTTTTTTTGCTGTCGTGAGGAACACTCTGATTGCAAAATATTGGAGTGCCTTATTCCCTTTATTCTTCACAAAGTAAACATGCACATAAGCAAATTATTTATTTCTTGTGATCTTTTTATCTTTCTGAATCTTACTTTTTTCTTTCTTTTTTCCTTTTTGGCACGGCTGTGCCGATGCCATCCGTATTTTTATTTTTATTTTTAATTTCTTCATTGGAACTCGTTGAAGGAGCGAGAGGAGAAAAAGAAAGAAGGAAAAAAAAAAAAAAAACAGTGATCAAAGAAAGGATTAAACAACAATAACAGCAAAAAGAACACAAAACAAAACAAAAGACAAAACTAATAAGGAGGAGGGAAATGTCACTCAAGGTTGGTTACATTGGGCTCGGCCTTATGGGGAAATCGATGGCTGCCAACATTCTCAAGGCCGGATTCCCTCTGGTGGTGTTTAACCGCACCACTTCAAAAATGGAGGAGTTGGTGCAGCAGGGCGCACAGGCGGCCTTGTCTCCAGCGGACCTTGCGTCCAAGGTGGACATTGTCCTAACGAACGTCTCCGACTCCCAAGATGTGCTCGATGTGGTTTTTGGAAAGGAAGGCGTCTACTCGGGCATTTCCCCTGGAGCCATTTTTATTGACAACAGCACGATCAAGGCGTCAACCGCCAGGGAGATAGCGGAGCGCATGTGGAAAGACAAGAAGGTGCGTTGCCTTGACGCACCCGTTTCGGGTGGTGACATCGGTGCCAAGAACGGCACTCTTACCATCATGGTGGGTGGCGATGAAGAGGCAATGAAAAAGGCCTTGCCTGTGCTGCGTGCGATGGGCAAAACGATCACATACATCGGTGAGAGTGGAGCCGGTCAAGTGTGCAAGGCTGTCAACCAGATTATGGTGGCGACACAGATGGTGGCCATGGGCGAAATGCTCGTTTTGGCGAAGAAGTGTAATGTGGACGCCGAAAGAGTGATTGAGGCTGTGAAAGGTGGTGCCGCGCAGTGCTGGACACTTGATGTGAAACCACAGCGCCTCTTTGCTGGCAATCGCGAGCCCGGCTTTAAGGCCGCCCTTCAGAGCAAGGACCTCGGCATTGTGATGGACACCGCCAGGGAGTTTGGGGCTCTTTTGCCGAGCACCGCCATCAACGCGCAGCTGTTTCAGTCGATGGTGCAGAATGGTGAGGGCGACAAAGACAACTCGGCGGTGGTCGGTGTGCTGGAACGCCTGGCAAACTGCCGCATCACGGAAAAGAATAACGCAAACTAAAGACGATTTTTTTTTTTCCTTTTTTTTTACTTTGAATTGTTTACCCCCTTCTTATTTTCTTTTTTCTTTTTTGTTTCCTGTTTTTTTTTTTTTTTTTGTTGGGTGAGTTTTCATTGGTGGGTTTGCATGTGCTCGAATGTTGTGGCACACGCGTTTTTGCGCCATTGAGGCGAGAGAATATTTTTGCTGACGAACCCGAAACGTCTCCGCAGTGCAATTGCTGCTTCATCATGCATAATTTCTTATTGTCCTTTTTTGTTTTGACTGTAAGTACACACCTATAAATAAATAAATATAAATATATACGTACGCATTTGTACTTGCTGTTGTAAATTCGGCGAGCTGATAGATGATATCCACGTTTATTTTTGACGAGGAGCCAATTTCTTGGTTGCGAGGACTTCTTCAAGAGGAGTCTTGCGATGCGGCGCGGAAGGAATTGCGGCAAGCCGCCGGAATTTTTTTTTTTTCGAGGACTGCCACTTTGATGTGAGAAAATGCATCGGTAAATTGCCTGAGGGGTGCGTAGCGGCTGCTGCGCATCTCCAGTCCATTGGCTCATGCAGTTGTCGTGCCGGCACAATTTTTGGTTCCGACGGATTTCTGTTTTTTATTTTATTTTGTTTGGCGAGGAAGACACAATGGGGCTTGAAATAATTTGGCCCGAGCCGGACAATTACGTGCCTTTGGAGGTCAAATGCAGTGGGGGTTTCTGGTGGAGGCACTTTGACACAAATTTGAGTCTTTCTCATTGCGGAATTGGGCTTGAAGTTTTCACTGGTTCGGGTGTGGGCGGGGCACCCCTTTTGACTCCCTCATTTCCTTTTTTTTTTTTTTTTTTTACTCTTCTTGCTGCCCCTTTACATTCTGAAGCCAAAGGGGGAGAAGGGGTTAAAGAGTGTTGTTTTTGTTGTTGTGTTTTTTTTTTTTGGCGTCGGTGGCGGCAAAGATGGACGCAGGGACGCTGGGTTGGTTTGAAGAGGAGCTCGATGCCAGCGAGTGCGCCTCCGTGAAACGTCTTTTTCTGGATAGACGGACACTTGAGCAGGATGAGGGCAGCGAGTTCCCGCGTCTCCTGTGGATTTGTCGCATCATTGCTGCGGACCACCGTGTACTGTGGGAGCACCTTTCTTCTTCATTTACGGAGGATTTCAAACAGCCCGTGGATCCCTGGAACGAGCAGTTGGCGGTGAAGCTGCTGCGATTGCGGATTGATGTCATGAGTGACGCCGTAGCCGCGTCTCGGTTGCGTGAGGAGCTTGACGAGCATCTGACCACCACACTGAAACCAGCCACTGCAACACCACATGTCGGCTCGCAAATTGTGGCGAAGGGAGCCGACATGTGTTCTTATGTCGTGTGCCCCGCCGCACCCGGCGTGGAGGGTTCACTGGTTTGCAACGCTCCACTACCAGCGTTTGGTGATCTTTTGCGTGTACCTCGCGAAAGAATGTTTTTTATCGATACAGTTGTGCAATACTGTGACTTGGGGCGAGTTGTCCATGCATCTGGCGAACTGTCGAGCATGATTTCTGGCGATGAACCACTTTTAGTTCTTTCGCTTATCTATGAACGGTATGTGGCGGAAACATCGCACTGGAATGAGCTGCTGTTCTCGTGCCCCGGCGAGTACCCCAATGTCCCAACTTTCTGGGATTGGGAAGATCTTGCAGAGCTGGAGGGCCTTGACGTGCTAGATGACGTGCTAGCTAAGAAGGCACAGTTGGCGCAGTTTCAGACAGAGACAATGGCGGTCTTGCCTTTCATCCACGAGGCTCTTGCGGGAAGCTGCAGGCTTGGAAAGGATGAATTTCTTGAATGCTTCTCTATTGAGGCGATGATGTGGGCCCGTACAACGTTTGACTCTCGCGCCTTTAATTTAAATGTGGATGGACGCGTCGTAATTGCTTTGGTGCCCGTCGCAGACATGATTAACCATCACAACCGCAGTGATGTGTTGGTGCGAAAGGTGGAACCCAACGGGGGGGATTTTGTAATGCAGATAGGGGCAAGTTTGACCGCCCAGGATATTGGTCGGGAAATATGGATGAGTTATGGTCCGCTGCAGAACTGGGAGCTGTTGCAGTTTTACGGGTTCGTAGTGGAGGGAAATGAACACGAAAGATTGCCGTTTCCCTTTGATTTTCCGGAAGGTGCCGTTGGTGATGAGTGGGACGGGCGGCGGGCCGCACTAGTGGCGACGTATGGACTGCACCTTGCGGGTTGCTGCTGGATATGTCATGACGGCCGCCCACCGCCTGCACTTGTGGCCCTTTTGCGCGTGCATTTGGCGGAGGCGGAGGAATTTGACACGATGGAGCGCAACGGTCCATTTGCGAGTTTGGGCGCCGGGACGGAGGCGCGGGTCGTTGCCACGATAGCCGATACCATCCGGTGCATTCTCGACCTCTTCAGCACCTCGTTGGAGGAGGATGAACGGCTACTGGAGAACGGCAGCGGCCCCGTGGCGACACATGCCGGCGACGACGGCAACACCCAGCCGCTTTCGTGCAACAAGCGGTTGGCCATTCTTCTTCGCGTGGGAATGAAGCGTATTGCCCATTGCTCGCTGGAGTGGTGCAACGCCGCTGCAACCGCCATTGTTGCGCAGACGGAGGCTGCAGCCGGGAGTGCTCTCAACGAGTAAAAAAAATAACAGCAAACAAAAGGCATGAATAAATCCACAACAAACAAACAGGGTCTGCGCTCCAATGGATTCTGCGGCTTTACCGCCTTTCTTTTTTGTGCTTGTGCTTGCCGGTTGTGATTACAATTTCTTTCCTTCTTTTTGTAAATGTCTCAGAACCAACCGGAAGGAAACGAAGGAGGATAAAATTTGTACCCAGTTTAGCGTGTAGAAATGATGGACGTAAACCTCTCATACGGCGATCTTGGAACCCAGCCGCTTGCGTCGGTAGTGAAAAATCCTGCGCTCGTTCGCTCGCTCAACTTGTCTGGTAACAACATTGACAAGGAGCTGAGCATTGAGATAGCTAACACGTACATTAGCTGCATGGTGAACTTGGAGGAGCTCGATCTCAAAGACAATAAAATAGGCCCCCAAGGCGCAAAGCATCTTTGCGACACCCTCTTGAAGCACTGTTCCAAGTTGAAGTATCTCGACCTCAATGAAAATGGCATTCTTGACGAGTCACTTCTGTATGTGGCTTATTTACTACAAGAGAAGCGCCTGGAATCGCTTTTCTTGGTATCGAACCACCTGACCCAACGGGGCATGCCTACTCTTTGCGACGGCATTCTTTCGAGCCGACATATTCGAGAACTGACATTAGCATTCAATGTTCTTGGTGACGGAGGCGCCTCCGTGGTCGCCAAAGCCTTGAGGGGGCACCCTTCACTACGTTCACTAGATATCAGCGATAACCGCATTGGTGATGCGGGGGCGGTAGACGTGGCTGCGCATCTTATTCTGCCACGCGAATCGCGTCTGGAGTCGTTGAACCTCTCCGTCAATTGTATCCGTGACGTGGGCTTTTCTGCCATTTCTGAGGCGGTGAGAAACACGCAGAGCAGGCGGCTGATTCACTTGGACCTTGGAGGCAACCACGAGGTTGGATCCGATGGGCGAGGCGCGTTGATTAAATGCGTGGAATCGATGAGACACCTTCAGTCTCTGGACTTGTGCTCCTGTGGGCTTTCCGACGAAGAGGGGTGGGGACTTGTGGGGGCCGTTTCCTCACGCAACTGCGGAATTACGGCAATTGAATGGTTCAACAATCCGAAAATGCGGCCCGAGACCGAGAAGGCGCTTTACGAGGCACTGAAGGCGAAGAGGGCTGCTGCGCGGGATGCAGAACAACATTGGCGTCAGTTGAAGATTTTTTCCAGCGTTTTGTTGGGTGCCACTTTGCTGACGGGCCTCACCGTTGCGTTTCATCAGAGACGCCATCGATAAGGCTCCTCCAAGACTCGTGCCGTGTTTGGGAATTTCACGATGGTTTTTCTTTTTTTTTTTTCATTTTTTTTTTGTTTTAACTTTTTTTTTTTTTTTTTTTTTGGTGTCCCACAAACAAACACACACACACATACATACACGTAAAATATAAATGTACATAAATAAATAAGAATATGTTATTGACTTATTTGTCGGACGAGAGGCAGGCGGGGATTTGTAGAAAACAACAACAACAACAACAACATGTATTTGTCAATATCTCTCTTTGGGCATTTCTCTTATTCGTTTCTTTTTTTTTTGCAGGCTTTGGAAGCGTCTTGATTCCTTCTTTGCCACCCAGCCCCACAACAACCCTTGCAGCGTCACGCCACCATTATTGTGAATTCCATGGCAAACCCACACGAGCAGCGGGAGGACCCCTTCAGGGAAAAGATGTTTGACTCTCCCCGCGCAACTACCGTGCCGCAGGCAGATGTAGCAGGACAGACCATGATCACTCCTTTTGCCGAACCACAAACAACGTACACCACTTCAGAGCAGCCGGAACGATCTGGACAGCCACAGGGTCACACGACCTCTAATCAGATGTTCAACCTGCAACAGCCTTTCTACGAGAGCCCCAAATCCCCTGGTTTATCAGGGCCGTTACCTCCACAGCCTCCATTATCGCTCACCATGGAAAAATTTGTGCCAGGGACGGGGGAACAGACACAAGAGCAGCGACAGGAACAGCCGAAGTCAAACTCCAGGTTTTGGACTATTGAATTTTACCAGCGCTTCTTTGATGTTGACACCCGTCTCGTACTCCTTCGAATGAGTAACGTCTTGGTGCCTGTCAATGCGCCAGACTTTTTGATGCACCGTGAATGGCGCAACGACGCCTTACAAACTCCCTCATATGAATTCCAAGAGGCAGATGTTACGTTGTCGCAAAAACCCGACTTGTACGGTCCCTTCTGGATCTGCACCACCCTGTGGATGGCATTGGGTGTTGTCAGCAACGTTATGAGTAGAATTGCGTTTGGGCATCAGCCCTCTGATGACAAGAAAAAATGGGAGTATGATTTCACGATGGCATCCATTGCCTCTGTCGTTATCTACAGCTACTGCTTTGGACTGGGCTGTGTTGTGTGGGGAGTGATGAAATATAAGGAGCTACCGGTGACATTGCTGGAAACGTTGTGTCTCTACGGGTATAGCATGTTTTTATTTCTGCCTGTGACGATTCTCTGCGCGATTCCGGTGTCTGCACTCCAGTGGGTTATTGTGATGGTGGGCGGGGTGTGGTCAACGGCATTTTTGCTCATTAACTTTTGGCGTCTTTGGGAGGCGACGCTGAATCGCGTGTGGTTTTTGGGCATCGTGACGGTCGTCAGTGTGTTCCATATGTTGCTGACGATGTCTTTCAAGTTTTATTTTCTGAATTACAAATTTTAGCTGGAAATGACGCCAAGCAAAGAAGAGGAAAAGAAGGAAAGGAATAAAACAAAAAACAAAAAACAAAACAAAAAAAACAAAAAAAAAAAAAGAAAAGAAAAGAAAAACGAGAAGAAAAATGGTCCAGAGGTTTCCTCTTTTTTTCTTTTTCCTTTTTTTTTTCTTTTCTTTGTTGTTGTTGCTGTTGGTAATGATGCCTCGTGGAAGAAAAACAACCAACAAAGAAACAACCCTTTGACCCATTATGTGGAGAAACCACCTTTATATATAAATATACATATATGTTATACATGCATACATGTGTGTATACATATATGCTTCCATTTGTTTGGCTGGTTTACTTTCTTTTGCTGTGCTTCCTGGTTGTACCTTTTTTTTTTTTTTTTTTTTTTTTTTAGGTTTAGGATTGCAATTCCTTTTTTTCTTTTTTAGTTTTTGCTGGCTTTTTTTTTTTTTTCTTTTTTTTCCTTTTTTTTTTTGATTCTTTATAAGAATGCGCCCGGTGGTTGTGATTTTGCTTCACGAGCCAAGTGATACCCCTGCCTACATGGAGGTGTACCTAACCAAGCGTGGAATTGACTACGTCACCTACGAGTTTTGGAAGGACGAAATGGCAAACCTGGTTCCAGCCTCCGTCAAGAACTGCATCCGTTGTGTCAAGAGGGACGGCGAGGCGTGCCGCTTCACTCCTGTCTCCGAGACGTCCGTGGAGGGGGAATATTGTTGCATTCGCGGTGTTGCCAGTTTTGGCGGCTCGATGAGTGTCAACGACGAACTTCCACACTACGCACCAATTCTCAGCTTAATGCGCTCATGCATTGAGACGCGTACCCCTGTTATTGGTCACTGCCTGGGAGGCCAACTCCTGTCGGTATCCCTGGGCGGGCGCGTTGGCCCCTCCGAGCACGTTGAGGTGGGGTGGATTGACCAGGAGGTCGTAAACACCGGCGCCTGCGGCATAAAGGATTGGTTCGGTGGACGAAAAGTGATCAACGTGTTTGAAATCCACACTGAGAGCTTCTCCATCCCGAGAGGGGCGAGGCGGATTGTGAGGGGCAAATATTGCGCCAACCAGGCATACCAGGTTGGGGACCAATATGCCCTGGGGCTGCAGTTTCACCCAGAGGTGGATGAGGAGAAGGTGAGGAGTTTGACTGCACCGAGTTTTCCGTCGCTCTACACGAGAGAGGAAATCATGGCCATGGATGAAGAGGAGTCCACACGATTGTCTCCCGCAGCCATGAGTCGTGATGACATTGAAGTGTGTCTACGTGATGGGCGCATCGAGCGGAACCTGCCCATTGCAGACAGTATTTATGACACGTGGTGCTCGGGGTTCATTCTGTAAGTGATAAGTTTTGGATATTTATATTTTTCAAATGAAAAAAGAGGCAGTAAAAGAAAAACAAAGCAAAAAACAACAACAACAACAACAACAAAACAACAACAAACAAACAAACAAACAGCAAAAAGAATCAATTAATTTTAAGGAGATAAAAAACAAAACAAATCAAAACAACAACAACAACAAAAACAAACAAACAAACGAAAGAGGAGGCAGCGGGTAATTAATGCCATGCGCAGCCTGTGGGACAAATATCTATTCTTCCTTCTTCCTCAATACACATTCGACGACGCATGTGGGGAATTCTTGAGGCTTCTGCCGTTTCTTTGGACTCTGGCGCGGTGTCGAAAGGACAGGCAGGGGGCTGGGGTGGGGGCTTAAGAGAGCTGTGTGTCTGGGCGAGGGGAGGGGGAGCAAGCACGGTAAAGAAAAAGAGGATACAACCGTTGGAAGGGGTGAGGAAGGAACTCTGCAAAGAAACCTCCTCTCTTTTCTTCCGCTTTTTTTTCTTTTCTTTTTTTCCTTTTTTTGTCTGTTATATTTCTTTTGAACGGCTTTCTTCTTTCTTTTCGACGCTCGTGTTGCTTCGCTGTTGAATCCGCCATAAATTGGACCCCCTTCCCCCAAGGCTTTGGACGCAACTGGAAAAACCTCTTTTGCCTCCTCGCTGCGCCTCTCCCCATCCATGTGTGCGTGCATTTACAATTGTACATGAATATATCCGTCTGTTTCAGCGTTCTTATATTATAATCTTGTATCCGAGTGTGTGTGTGTCTCTTGTTTTTTTCTTTTTTTTTTTCTTGTTTGTTTTGCTTAGGCGTTTTTTTTGTTTAGCCGTTGTTTTGTTCTCTTCTTGTTTTTTTTTTTTTTTTTTTTTTTTTTTTTTTTGCTGCCCGTTGCCCGGTAAATTCCTCAGTGCACTTCTGTAATGGCAATACGTGGCAGCGTAAAACGCAGCCAAATTGGGGGCCCTGCAGTAGGAAAGAATTTGGGTAAATAGATGAACCAAACGCTTTTTTTTTTTTTTTCTTCTTCTTCTTTAAAACAATTGCATGAACAGCTCGAAATTCTTTCGTTTGTTCTAAGTGAATTCTCCACTGCCACTTTATGTGGCGCCTGGCAGTGGGCTCCAGTCTTGTTGGCCTTTTTTTTTTTTCTTCTTGTTTACATGTTTGTGTGTTTACGCATTGACACTTGTGGCCTTTCATGCGCTTTTCTTTTGTTTCCTCTTACAATCTTTTTTTTTTTTTTTTTTTTAAATACTTAGATCTCCGCTCCTGGCAATGCGCCGGTGGGGCGTGTATTCCTTTCAGTGCCTCTGCGCATGTCGTTTAACTGCCGCCAGGCAGGCGGTGAAAGGGCCGTTGCTGCCCACGGCTCTCTCTTCGTCCTCGTCTTCGTTGTCATCGTCGCCGTCCCCGTTGGAACCAAAGAAGCCGAGGAGCAAAGCGAGTCCTACAAAGACAGTGACGCAAGAGGCTTCACGTGCGCCACGCAAAAAGCCTGACCTTCCCGGGGCGTATTCATCCTTCCGTGGCATCACCCCCATTAGCGAGGTCAGGGAGCGCTACGGCTATCTGGGTTCTGGCGATAGGGCTGCGCAGGCAACGGTGCGTGTTGCGGGTCGTGTTACAAGCGTGCGAGATATTGGAAAAATAATTTTTGTCACAATTCGGTCGAACGGCAACGAGCTTCAGGTCGTGGGGCAGGTAGGCGAAAATTTCACGCGTGAGGACTTGAAGAAACTGAAGGTGTCTTTACGAGTTGGCGATATCATTGGGGCAGATGGCGTTCCGTGCCGCATGCAGCGAGGCGAACTCTCCGTGGCCGCCTCCCGCATGCTCATACTGAGCCCGTATGTTTGCACCGACCAGGTAGTTTGCCCCAACCTTCGCGGTTTTGCCGTGCTGCAGGACAACGACGTCAAGTATCGCTACCGTTTTACTGACATGATGACTAATCCATGCGTCATTGAAACAATTAAGAAGCGGCATGTGATGCTTCAGGCATTGCGAGATTATTTTAACGAACGAAACTTCGTGGAAGTAGAGACCCCCGTACTGCACACGGTGGCATCGGGAGCAAACGCCAAGTCTTTTGTGACGCATCACAATGCGAACGCAATGGATTTGTTTCTGCGTGTTGCCCCAGAGCTGCACCTTAAGCAGTGCATTGTTGGGGGGATGGAGCGCATATACGAGATTGGAAAAGTTTTTCGCAACGAGGACGCCGATCGAAGTCACAACCCGGAGTTTACAAGCTGTGAGTTTTATGCCGCATACCACACATACGAGGATCTTATGCCTATGACCGAAGACATTTTTCTTCAACTGGCGATGCGTGTAAACGGAACAACTGTAGTTCAAATTTACCCCGAAAACGCCCATGGCAATCCAGTTACTGTGGATTTGGGGAAACCCTTCCGTCGTGTGAGTGTATACGATGAGATACAGAGGATGTCTGGGGTGGAGTTTCCGCCACCAAACGAACTAAATACGCCCAAGGGCATCGCATACATGTCCGTTGTCATGCTGCGTTACAACATTCCTTTGCCCCCTGTACGAACGGCCGCGAAAATGTTTGAAAAACTCATCGATTTTTTTATTACCGATCGCGTTGTTGAACCGACGTTTGTGATGGACCACCCGCTGTTTATGAGCCCCCTTGCGAAGGAGCAAGTGTCACGGCCTGGATTGGCAGAGCGCTTTGAGCTTTTTGTTAATGGGATTGAATATTGCAACGCCTACAGCGAGCTCAACGACCCACACGAGCAGTACCACCGTTTCCAGCAACAGTTGGTGGACCGACAAGGGGGAGACGAGGAAGCCATGCCGCTGGACGAGACTTTTCTGAAGTCGTTGCAAGTAGGTCTTCCGCCAACTGCGGGATGGGGAATGGGAATCGATCGTGCCCTGATGCTGCTCACAAATTCTAGTAACATCCGTGATGGCATCATCTTCCCGTTGCTACGCCAGGACATTCGTTCTCATGATTCCAAGCGGCGTCATAAAACGGCCTCGTTTTTTGATTTTAACAAACAGATGACGCTATTTTGTCTCAGTAGTCTCGAACAGGAGTTTAGGCGAAATGGGCTTTCGGAGGACTCATGCGCCAATGTCCGTGAACTAAGAAGGGTCATCATGGAGTTGGGACAACGCGGGGGGACAAACGGCCTCCCCACGGCAGGGGGCCGTTTGTCCGACTGGCGAATAACATTGATTTTTGCAATTATTCGTTTCATATGCGGTACACCGAGGCGGTAAAATTCCTTTTTTTGCGGGATTTTTTTTTTTTTTTGCCTGTTCGTGCCGTGTTTCTGGGATGATGTGTAATGCTGCTTGTGGTGATGGTGGATGGGTGGGCGGGGGGGGCTTTTCGCATCCTTCTTTTTTCCGTCTTTGGTGTTGCTGTTGGCTGTGGTTTGGATTGCGGTTTTGCTGCCATGTAGAGTTGCAGTGACAATGATATGCGGAGGGGGGTGAGGAGAGAAATCATGGATGGCGGCCCGTGCGCCTTTCACTTTTTTCCGTCATGAATTCCTTTGCTTTGTTTTGTTGTTATTTTATTTTATTATTTTTTCCATGGAACTGTTTCTTGTGGTTTGTGTCCTGCGCTGCTGGTGGCTTTCAAGTGGTGGAGAGAAGAAGTGAAGGGTAAACTATAACAAGTGAGGATGCTGGAGGGCCGTCAGGCTGATGTCTACGAGCGAATCAAGTGGGATGGCTGGGGCCTGCGGGACGTCGCATTGTGGTACGACGAAGAAAAAAATCTTGTCTTTCACTTGAATGGGAAACCCATGAAGGGACTCCTGCCATTCATCCAGGAGAAGGTTGTGCATGGCACTGGTGAAATGAGACTGGTAAAATCACCGGGTATTTCCGTGGAGGAGGCCGTCAAGCGACTTCAGCAGCCTTTCATTAACCAAACATTTCTGGAGGAGTTGCGGCAGGCCTTACAAAAGGACCAGATTCGTCTTGACGGACAAAGCCGCCTTACGCACATGGTTGGAAAAAACTATCGAGATCTCTGGCGGGCTCGAAATGGCTTGTTTGACCGCGCACCTGACGCAATATGCCTGCCCAACAGACACGAGGACTGTGCAAAGATTATGGAGCTTGCTCACAAGCATAATGTGGTTCTTATTCCTTTTGGTGGTGGAACAAGCGTTACAGGCGGTGTCGAGCCTACACCTTTTGAGACAAAGCGCATGATTGTTTCGGTTGATATGCGTCGAATGGGACGCATGTTGTCCATTGATAAGGAGTCCGGATTGGCTGTATTTGAGGCGGGTGTTTTGGGTCCTGATATGGACGAGCAGCTCCGACCTCATGGCTTTATGTTCGGCCATGATCCGGACAGCTATACTCACTCGACTCTTGGTGGATGGATTGGTGCACGTGGTAGCGGTGCCATGTCGAACAAGTATGGCGATATAGAGAACATGCTTCTTGCAATGAAGGTAGCAACTCCTATTGGCGTTGTGGAGACACCTGTTACTTCACGACCCTGTGGGGTGGATCTCAATGCCATGTTCACTGGATCGGAGGGGGCGTTTGGAATTATCACGGAGGCCACTGTTAAGATTGAGCGTATTCCTGAGGTGAGACATTTTGAAGGTTGGATGTTTCCTTCCTTCGAGGTTGCTTTTTCTGCCTTTCACACATGCACGCGAAAGGGAGTTCATCCTTGCACAATGCGACTTTATGACGAGGAAGAAACGCGTTTTAGCTTTGCGGCAAGTACAGACGATAGCCTGATTGGCTCACTTATTAGCAAGGGCCTGAAAAAATACCTGGAGAAAATAAAACAGTGGGATCTCCGGAAACTTTCTTTGGTCATTGTTGGATTTGAAGGGACGAAGGCTCAGACACGTTGCCAAAGATCTGAGTTGTCAGTTATCTTTAAGGAGTTTGGGGCAGTTTGTCTGGGATCGAAGCCTGGAGTGTCTTGGATGGAAAAAAAGTACGATTTGCCTTATCTTCGTGACTTGGCTCTTTCCCACTCGTTGTGGGCAGATGTGTTTGAGACCAGTGTTTTGTACTGTGATGCCATTCGCTGCTGGCGCGCCGTGAAGGAGTCATTTGCTAATGTAATGAAGGAAAACGGGAGGACCGGTTGGATTGGATGCCACAGCGCCCACCAATATCGCTTTGGCTGCTGTCTTTACTTTACTTTTATTGGTGCCCAGCACGATGAGAATGACATGAAGCTCTTTTTACAAATCAAACAGCGTGCCATGGAGGCAATGCTAAGCCATACCGGGAATCTGACTCATCACCATGGGATCGGCTACGAACACGTTCCGTGGATGCAGCGTTACAACGGCAAAATTGGGTTTGAAGCGATCATGCGGTTCAAGAACGCCCTTGACCCTAGGAACATATGCAACCCTGGCAAGCTGCTTCCGTCCCCCCGTGCTGAGGACGAGACATTGGAGGCAGCTGAGGCTCGTCAACGCCGTGAGATGATGTTTGACAAGATGGGAGTTCCAGGAGCGGTGCAGTCTCACCTGTAAGGCGTTTTTTTTTTTTTTGTTTTTGTGGGGATGAGTGGGGAATACTTATTACACTGGTGTTTGAAGCAACTATCTACAATTTAACCGGACAGAAGAGAGAGGAGGAAAGCAAATAAGAAATAAAGAAGAAGGAAAAAGAAGTAAAACACGAAGGAAGGCTTAGAGAATAATGGGCGGCGGGAGGAGTCATTTGGAGAGGTAGCGATGGGGCATGACGCTGCTGATTTTGTTGTCATGGTTTTCCCCCCTTTGTTATTTTGTCATCCACCCCTGAAGGAAGCAGACCCCAAAAAAAAAAAAAAAAATAATAATTCAAGGCCATTGACACTCTTTCCGCCATCCCTCTTCTTTCTTTGTGTATATTTATGTGTTCTCATCAACGTTTAGGTAGGGCTACCGTTTTTGCAGGCATTGCAGATATATTGGTGCGGCAGGGGGATGAACGAGCCGTGTGGGTGTGGTACGTAGCGCATCCAAGCTCGATGCTTTCAGTTGTTTCTGTCTCGGCAGATAGTCGGGGAATTGGATGGCGGTTTCCATTCCTTGATAGCAAGGAAGGATTTCGTATTGATGTGGCGATATCTCGCAGAGGCGTGAAAATGAACCGGAGCTCACATACCGTGCCCATTTCTGCGGCCGTTGCGCAAATAAAGCTTCTGTCTTGTGTGGCGAGGCATCCACCGCGCCTACATATTAGCTGTACGGAGGTCATGGCTCTGGAGGAGCTGTTTTTGTCTTTGGAGAAGGGTTCGTGTGGCATGCCTGCTGTGATAGTGGCAAGGCTACAAACGAACAAATTTAGTTACTTATTGGGCCACCATAAACGGCTGACTGGGCGCGTGTTGTCACTCCTTCGCACCGTGAGGATGCTCTCACTGGAAGAAAATAAGGGGGAGGATGGCAAACTGAGTGATCTACATGAACTAAGGAACCTGAGGGTGCTGAGTATTACGGGGACAGTCATGTTTTCCTTATCTCCACTTTGTGGGATGCAAACACCGTCGGTTATTCACATAAAAAGAACGGGCATAACGGACGGCGCAATTCGAGTGCTGAGCCAACTTGTGCAGTTGCGTCGTCTTCTGCTTGAAGAATGTAAAGGCGTGGTCACGCTGGCTCCATTTACCGCTCATCCGTCCTTGCAGTACATATTGGCGATGCGATGCGACGGGTTCAGAGAGTTCCGTGCGCTCACAACTATTCCGACGCTTGAGTACGTCAAATTGTCAATGTCCGTCGTGGGGCCTGACGACATGGCCCGCTGCATGGAGGGTTTCAAAGCTCCAACAGAACTCATACTCGACGGGATTCGCTTTTCTCCTGTGCGTGTTGTAGGCGTGGAGGAATATCAGCAGTTGCGAACACTCTCGCTGTGTGAGTCGGTCTTGGAGAATTATGAATGGATTGCAAGAGCAACATATTTGGCGAAACTCGACTTGAGTGCAACTCGTGTCAAAGAGGAGGACTTGGTTGGGCTGTGCAGATTACTTTTTTATTTGGAAACGCTTTTACTGCGCTCTTGTAAGCATCTGAGCACGTCTTTGTCTTTTCTTTTGCCTCTGCATCAGATGCGCAGTGTATCTATTTCAAATTTCAGTTTGCTGCGAAATAATTGTATTGCCTTGCTGCGGGAGCGCGGTGTGTTGTGCGATGTCTCCTAAATGGAAGATGGAAGTGAAGGATTTTAAGCATCTAACAAGTGGGGGACAGGAGAAAACGTAAACGAATGAATGAATGGGGCTTAATGAACGGTCATTGTGCAATTATATGGCACTTTTTTACTGTTTTCTATTATTATTATTATTATTATTATTATTATTGATTTACGCTTTTTTTTTTTTTTTTTATGGGTTGTTTTATTTTAGTGTGGGATGTTTCTTTTCACGGCTTCTGACCTCTACGGGGAGTGCTGTGCGCTGTATGGGGTGAGGCCGAACAGGGATGTGGCCGAGCAGCTGGCCGGGTCCAACTTTCTCACTATCCGGAGGATCGATGCCTCGAGAACTTTTCTGGGCGAGTTGGGCGTCCGGGCACTCCTGGAGTTTGTCGGAAGCCACTCTGGGATCCGGCAACTCGTCCTTAAAAAAAATGGTGTCGATGCGGCTTGTGTCGAGCACCTCTGCGGTGTCCTGCGCGAGAGTCCGTCTCTTTCTTCCGTTGACCTTTCCGACAACCCCATGTCAACGCCCTCCGTGCGTCTTCTTTCGGAAACTGCAAGGGCCGTACCACATATTCGAGAGATAAAAGTGGAGAACTGCGGCGTAAGCGACGATTGGATGAATCGACTGGAGCGCTGCTGCAACGCGAACAGTGAACTGCAGCGTCTTGGGTTTTACCCGTATGGCCCGGTGCGAGGCCTCCGGAGTTGGGAAACGGTGTTTGTTCTCGTGCTGGGTCCAGAATCTCTGGTGCAAACATACTGTACAGAAATCTTGCCGTACGTTGGAAGCTTTGTCTCGAGACTCCGCTTAAGAATTGCGCCTCTCACCATTGACAAGGCGGATACAGATGATGTAGTCAAAAGCAAGGTCTGGCGGTGCAGTTCGATGCACAACTACGCGTTGAGCTGGTGTGTTGTTCTCATTGGTGAGAAAGCGCAATGGCCGGATGCGGACATCAGTGCCTTGATGGCTGTGATGCGCCAGGAGGAGCCTGTGGTCCCACCATTGCGGAATAAATTTGGAGTTCTTCGCGATCCCATGTATCGCCATGCAAAACATCTCTTTGTATATACACTGACGTCTTTCCATGAGGAAGGGCCGTACAAGGGAAATGTGTCAACCGTTCCATCTAGTGTGTGGCTCCCCGCGTTGGGCATTACAGTGCCAAATGGCATGAATGCTCCCCCCGCAGTGGCAGTGAGGAGTGGGAACTGCTGGAAAGTGCGCTGCCTGACTGACTTGTCCGTCTCGTTGTGCTCCGTTTTCTCCGAGCGGCCTCGTTCCATGGCGTTATTGGAGGAAGACGAGGGATCTGACAAGAATTTATGGGAGACCATTGAACGGGAAAAACTTGTCGGCTCGCTGCACCCAAGGTGCAAGGACATTGTTCACTACGTGGAGTCGCCCGCTGGACAGTCATCTGTTCCATTGATTCTGTACGGTGCGGCTGATATAGGCAAGTCTAAGATCTTGTCTTGGGCTGCTGCAAATTATTCGGCGGTGGAGTCGCTCCGAGTTGTTCCCTATCATGTGAGCCACGAAAACCAGAGTCTTGTTGTGCTCTTGTTTCATCTCCTTCGTGTCTTTTTAAAGAAGTCCAGGCGGATGTATCGCAGTGTGGAGGAGCTGGCTGTGGATGTCCGCGAAGTAATCTCTAAATACGACGGGGAAATGATTCTTCTCCTGATCTCGCGCATCGATCTCTTGGACAGCTGTGGGGGCCGAGAATCGCTCGTTCTCGAATGGCTTCCCTCGTGTCTACCTCCATCTGTGAGAGTTATTGCTTCTCTAAACACCGAGAGTCCGCTTCTGACTGCCTTTCGGAAACGCATGCCACAACCGTACGAGACACTCATCACGTCTTTTCCAAGGCAAGTGAGGGCCGACTTATTTCTGAAGGAAGTTTTGCGGCGTGACGTGAGGAAAACGTCAGAAGACGGTGGCGCTATGAACGATGGCGGCACCTTCCGTCCATTTGAGCCCAACAAGTCGCTAGAAGGTGCCTTCTTGCAGAAGGATGGATCAGAAACCATATCCTTCGGTGTTTACACGGCTTCTTTTCTACAGCGAATGCCAAATAATTTGGCCGAGAGGGACATGGCGTTCATTCTCGCGGAGGATGTGCCCGACACTTTGGATGAAATCCTAACGGTGTTGTTGAGGCGGTATGAAACAATAAGCGACCCACTCACGGTTCAGTATCTTACGATGAGCCTTGTGGCGACACCACTGCCCATTTCTGAGGT
This sequence comes from Trypanosoma cruzi, assembly GCF_000209065.1. Classification (NCBI taxonomy): domain Eukaryota; phylum Euglenozoa; class Kinetoplastea; order Trypanosomatida; family Trypanosomatidae; genus Trypanosoma; species Trypanosoma cruzi. Next base: position 15,835 of record NW_001849279.1, on the reverse strand, counting down.
TATTTATATTTGTGAAGAGCTGGGACCTTGCAGACGCCACAAAACTTTACCAGTTCTTTTGATGATGTCAGATGACGGTCTCTTGACCGTGACTTCCGGATCCATTGTTCATTTATCGGGGCCGGATGTACGTCGGGTGGTCATAAAACTCTACGCGGATATGCAAGATCTTCTCAGCGTGCTGGTGGAGACGCACCTTGTTCGGCTGATCAAGACGCGAAGTCCCGATATGTGCTTTTACTTTGGACATCTGGCACCAATTATGATCGCAAATGGTAGCGTTGATGTTGCTTGCAGTTTTATATTAGATCCAACGCATATGGACGCTCTTTTGAGCCGTGATCCAGACAGCTGTACCCATGCAATTGATTTAATCTTTCGTCTTTTAAACACACGTCAGCTTATTCTTGAATTGGGTGAAGATATTTCTCCTTTAATGGATCAAAATACGCGGCGTCGTAACCGCGAGGCCTTACGGAGTGCTCTTGAATTCTTGCAGTTGGACAATGGATTTTTCTTTCAATCTTCCTTGTTGGCTTCCGATGTATCGCCGTATTATTTGCAGGCAATGGAGGCAGAGGAGGTACCATACACTGTGCTTGTTCCCTTGAACCGCGGTGATGAGGATGACGCAACGTATACGTTAGACTGCAAGCATTTGCCCGTTTATTGCCATTTGCGGGGGGAATATCTTGTGGTGACAACCACCCAGGAGGTTATAGTATACTCCGCGACAGATTTTCAAAATGAGCTTATGCGGTCCTTTGTGCCATTTGAACTCAATCAAAATCTTCGTGGGGCTCTGGTGGCTGCAGGGACACGTGTCGTCGTGATTGGCGATGAGCAATTGCTGTTATGGGACTTTGGCAGGCAGTCATTTACAATGTTTGAGGATACCACCGCATCATTGAGTGAAAATGCATTGGATCCATGTTTTCTCAACCTTGTCGTCTGCCATCACTCGAAGGAACAGCTTTCTGTCATTGATGTTTCGAAAAACAAAGTTGTTTTGGAGCTTCCAACGCTGGAGGCGGCGTCTGTGCGTGAAGCATTCTTTTGTGGCGGTGGGATTCTTGCCCACACGTTATACGATTTGTTCCTGATACGGGGGGAAGAGGTGGTAAAACTCGCCCATACGGGCCCCATTCGTCGTGTGAGTTTTTCCAATGACGGTTGCCTTATTGCTTCTTGCGTACGAGAGGATATATGGATCTGGTCCGGTACCGGGGAACTGCTGCATCTCATCGACGCCGGGGTGACACCACTTGAGGACCTTTGTTTTAATGCGAGCGGGACGTTGCTGCTTACGTGGCAAACTGAGGGGGTGAAGTTGTGGCACTCGCTGAGTGGGAAGTATGTGGGGGCTGTGGAGCCCTGCTTTGATGAGAGGGCCTCGTTTGTTTCTTTTACCGAGGACGGCAATAATATTATTGGGCGGTGTGGCTCACATATTTATCTGTGGGATGTCCACACCCGTCAGCCCGTGGGGGTGCTTACAGCCGACACTGGCTGTTTTACGTTTGTGCAGGCGCGGAATCAAATGATGATTGGCACAACCTCCCGGAATGAGGTGAAGATATGGCGGTTGGGCGATGCCCCTCTTCCGTCCATCCAAAGTGTGAGGGAGAAAAAGCTCACAACCATTTGGCGGAAAAATGGTAGGCTCTCAACCGCGCCAATTGTTCGAGTCGACGTAAATTCGAATGGGAGTCTTATCACCGTTGTTGATGGGAACGGTTCTGTGATTCTGCAGCCTATATACGGCAATGCGAGATTGGACTGCGACATCAGCCATGCCGAAAGTACCGCAATCCTCAACGACATGATATTCTTCACGATGAAAGGTGAGGGCCGTCAGTACTTCTGGAAACGACTGAGTGAAAATGACACCGTAACCGAGGTGTCATTACCGAGGAACGCCGTGATGCATGCGAGACTGGAGCTCGTAAAGTCAGAGGATGGGGGTACAATGGCTGTGATTTCAAACTCTGAAAAAGGCAGCGTGATTTACGTTTACAACACCTCCGATTGGACCTTGACAAACCAGTTTTTGGGTCATTCCGGCCGCATTATTCAAGCCATTTTTGCTGGCGACTTTCTCATTAGTTGGGGGGATGATTGCACAGTGCGGCTTTGGAGCTTGTTGCGACATGCGGAGAGGGCGACATACAGCCATGACTGTTCTATAGTTGCGGCAACATCCGGCCCTTTAATGACTCTTTTTTTAGTGGACGACCGATCACGGCTGTATCATCTGCATGTGGAGAACATTGCATCCTCAGTGGACGCGCGTTTTGTTGCAGATCCGGTGGAATTGTCACTGACTATTCCAACCACTTCTAGGGTCCGAGCGATGATTCACACCTCAGATCTGCTTGTCATGTCCACTGAGGACGGCTCAGTGTACTTGGTGGACCTTCGCCAGGGCGGGACTGTCAGCAGGCTGTCCGGCTACAAGTGTCTCTCCCTTGCTTCAGCCTCCAGTGGGGGCGATGTGTATGTCGTAACGGGTCATTGGACCGGCGAGGTTCTTTTGCACCTCGTCCGTTTTACTGAGCAGATGTAAAGAAGAAATGAAAAAGCAAACAAACAACAACAACAAAAACTATTCAGCATGACGAAAAGCAACAAACAAATAAAGAAAAAGAGAACTTCTTAAATTGTTTTTGTTGTGGAGTAGTAGGCGACAAGAAGGAAAAGGGAAAAAGAAAAAGGGAGGTGGGGAGCGGCCCGAGAGAGTCGGGGAGAGCAGAGATGTGCGCATTTTTTTTTCTTCTCTTTTTGTATGTGTGCATGTGCGCGCGTATGTTTTGGATGACTTTTTGATTGTCTCATGGCGATTTTTTTCTTGTCTTTGTCACGTGAATTGGCGGCTACTGCCCATACAGAAAGCTAAGAGGATAAAGCAAAAAAGCCGTAAAGACCAAGAAGCGAGTCATAAGCAGCAGCAGACTAAAGGGGAGGCAAAAGAAAAAAAATACTCATAAAAAGGGGATCTAACACAATGCGACGTGGAGATTTTGAGCGTCGGCGCCTTCGTGATTTGTACGAGCGGAATGTGCGCCGGGTGCGGGCTTTGGCGGATGCGCGAGATGGGCGAAGGTCTGGCAGGGACGATGATATTGCGGCTCCCCGCCGTTACGTCGTCAGCGAGCGTCGAACTCGCCTCGAAGGATTTGGCCGTGGTGGCTACCAAGTGCAGCGGTCACGCCGGTTTGGCCGCGATCCAAGGATCCGTCGGTTCAGCGACAGGGGCGTTTACCGTCGCGGTGCCCTGGACCGCTTTGAGCGTGAGGAGGACTTCGAGCGGAAGTTGCGTCGTGAACGTTTCCGCGAACGCCGTCTTAATGAGGGCGGACTGCGGTTCGGTCGTCTGCGCCTTCGCCGCAGCGAACGACGGGAGCTTCGCCAACTGCGAGAGCTCCGAGAACTCCGTGAACTTCGCGCCCTACGAGGCGCACAACGAAACCAGGGCAATGGCGATCGGCGCGGCAAGCTAGACAAGGAATTGGATCGCTACAGAAAGGACCAGCGCGGCGGGCGCAGGGGTGGAGGTGGCCGTGGCCGTGGTGCACCAAATTCGGTGACGAAGGAAGGACTCGACGCGGAACTTGACCGCTTCCGCGGCGGCAATTAGTGGACAAGCACAATGTGGGGGAATTGTCATTACAAGAGGTTGGTGAAGCCGGATTAATAGAAATATGAATTTAGACGGCTGAGGGATCCTCTGCATGTGCTGTTTAAGTGTTTAACGGGGAAAAAATGGAGGGTGAATGAAAAAGGAGAACAACTTTTGTTGCGTTCATGCCCGTGCATAAATATAAGTGTCTACATAAATGCCTGTTTTACGCAATTCCGCATTGGGCGTCAAACGTTGACAATTCTTTTTTTCTACCTTTTGATTAGAATGGCGTGAGTCGTGACTGTTTCTGCTCGTACGTGAGGAAATCAAACGTACACGCGTTCGGCGGTCACTACAGCAGCAGAGGTGGTGCGGGCCTTGCGGCGGGGGACTAGCATGAGGGGCTCGAGGTCCAAAGAGCATGGAAACGGAGAAGAAAAAAGGCCGGTCAAATTGGAATGAGGAGGGAAAATAAAAAAAATAGAGGAGAGGACGAGGGGCTTCGCCGGACACGCGTCGTTGCGATGGAGATAAATTTGGTCCGGGCATCCCGATCCAGCCTGCTACTGTGGTGGGAGCCAGATGAATTCTATTCGTCTGATTTTGCGCCCCTTTTTTTTTTTTTTTTTTTGATTCAGGTGACAATTACCGTTGGCCGTTGCAATTCCGCTGTACTTCACGTTGCTTTATCAGGGCTTTAACATTCTCTCGAGGGACGCGAGCTCCCACAGGCTTCCCGGATATACACACACACACACACGTTTGATTTTTATTTTTAAAATAAAGGCATTTTTCTTTTAAAGGCTTAAAAAAACAACAACAAAAACAAAACAGAAAAGAATGCTGCTTTCAAAAGCAGACATCATTGTTTGTGCGACCACAACGAGTTGTTTCCTTTAGAGGAGAGGCAACGTTATTTGATTTCTGTCGTGTTTATATTTTTTTTTCTTTTTTGCGCGGTTTTTTTTTTTTTTCGTTGCTTGTGTTTTTGACTATTGTCGGGCACACATTTCGAGTTATTATTGAATGCGCCCGCGGCGGCCAGGGGTGCTAGGTGTTTTTAGTTGTGGGATTTCTGCGTTTCATGCGGGAAGGCCGCCTCGTGCTTTCCGTCTGGACTACACTCCTCTGTCAACCACCCACACCGTCTTTGGACAGAAGCAGGCCACTGTGCCTGCACTGCCGCGTCACAGACGCCAGCTTTCGACGGATCACCCAGCGTTTGGCACGAATAGGGCGTTTTCTCCTGGTAGGCCATTTAAAGGCCCTATTAGCGTATCGGGCTTTTTTTTAGCCGTCGACCCCAATTTTGCGGCAGGAACACAAAATCGAATGAACCCAAATGCACAAATAACTGTGCGTGATAGTGAGGGGAACATGTCGCGGGTCCGTTACCGCTGTCACTTAGAGTCCTATACAGGACTGAAATTAGAGGCACTTATAAGACTCCAGGTTGGATGGATCTCGCCAAAGGTGACATTCTCATTTATTCCATATGTCATTTACCTCGGAAAAGGATTTGATCTGAGCATTCCATTTTTTATTCACTTCACTATGGTGTCGGTATTGGATGAGCATGGCGACCGTACTGGAAGTTTTCTCTACTTCAGCGGAACCCCTATGCTTGGGTTTTCCGCAGGCTTGACACAAATTCGACGAGGAAAGTTGGTGCTAAACCCAGCAAAGGAAGTGGATCCCGTGGAGGAGTCTAAGCAGTTTGTTGGAAAGATTCATGTTAGACAATTAGGCTTTGTGTTACTCAAATGTCTCGGTTACGCCTTGTGTTTCCTCGCGTGTGTCCCTGCTTCGCAGCGCTTTCTTCAGTACATGCTTCCCGATCCATTTCACCGGCACAGCGAAAGTGCTGTTTGATGCTCTTTTTTTCTTTTTGCTTGCTTTCGCTTGCGACAGTGCTTCGACCCGATTTTGGATCATTGGTGTGATTTATGTGTTTGCTATTTTTTTTTTTTTTTTCGTCCTGTTGATTCCTCCTGTTGTCTTTCCTTTCTGTTGCGGCGGAGGATGAGTGTGTGTGCGTGTGTGTCAGTCTGCGCCGCATTTGTCTTTTGCCTCTGTCTTTTTGTTATGTTGTTTTCTCTTTACTGCCTCACGTGGCTGTGTTCTTTTTTTTTTTTTTTTTTCTTCTCTGGCAGTGTGGGTCTCTTAGAATGAGGAGAACAACTGCCGTTCTGTGGCAGCATGGGGTCCACGTCCCTTGCGGGGTTGTTTACCACGGCGCCAAGATGAAGCATTGGCCGGAGCAGAAAGTACCTGACAACTTCAAGTTCACGGAGGAACAGCGCTTCAGGACGAAGGCCATCCCTCGAGACCTTGGGAAGATACCCCGCGACTTTGTCCTTAGCGTGCTTTATCGCCACCAGCCGTGTGAGGTAAGTGGACTTTGGGAGCACTGCACCAGCGACCCTGGAGTTGTCCTTGACAGCAAACGACACCTGCGTGAGGTACTAAAACAGGCAAGGGAGGAGGGGTTTGTGAGTTTCGAGCGGGACCCCGTTTCCAACGAATGGCTCTGTTTCATCACACGGGAACGTTTTGAGGAGGTGCGACAAATTGCTGGAGCAAAGGCTGAGGCGTCTGACGTCTATTCGGGGTTGCGTGGCTCTAGTGCAACGGAGACGTCGTCATACACGGAGCGTTTTAAGGAGATGAACGAAATGGCAAGGGAGGAGCACGCACTTCGTCTTGAGGAGGAGGTGAAGACGACGACGAAATATCTGCGCTCCTTTCAGCGGAAGGAGGTGGACTACCTGCCGTACACGGACCTGAACGGAAAGGTAAACTTTATGTGGTGGTATGAGACAAGGGATGTGCAACAGAGGGGAGGAGATGCGATCCCCGCGTCTAGCAGAGAGACGTTGCCGAGTGACTCCGGTGATGGCCCCGCACGTCTTGAAGGATGATGTTCTCGTTGTACCTTTTTTTTTTTTTTTTTTCTTTTTTTTCTGAAACTGAGGCAATCTCTCCTTTTTTTTCACCTTCTTTCTCCACCTCCGAGGGCGCGTTTTTGTGTTTTTGCGTTTGGGTGATTTTTCCGTATCATCTTCTTTTTGCTTTTTTTCTTTTTCTTGTTTTTGGATTCGTGTACGCATTTGGGTTTTTGTTTGTTTCATCCCGCTTCCTTTTCTCTTATCCCACGATTATTATTATTATTATTTTTACTTTTACTTTTACTTTGTAGTCAATGAGTGTACAACGCGTGTCGGAATGCTCCTGGATGGAGGACATGGAGTTCTACAAGAACACTCTGTATCAGCGGGTCCAGGAGTGCCCAATATCAATCACGCCAGGCACCGAGATGATACGTTTTTTGCGGAATGAACTTATTCGGGCCGAAAAGAACGATGAGTCTGCGGAGTACCGGCTGGTTGTTGGGGATATGTTCAAAGTGGTGACGGATTCCTTAGTGTCTGCGGTTCATCGGAGTGCTCCGTATACCCACATTGATAGCAGCGCCCCAAGGGATTATCACGTCACGAAGGACGAGGACGAACTCCTGATGGTGGATGGCATCTTTGACTCCGACGAGGAGGGCGACGCCGACAGTGAGACCGTGACCAAGCCGTCGATAAAGGAGAAGGAACAAAAACAACGAAAAAGGGAGGAACTAAGAAAGAGGCGGGAGGAGGAAGAGGAAATGCTTGTCAAGCAAAATAAAGTACCTGATGATAAAGGGGGGCTCTTAAATACGTTGGGTCCGTATGCCGCACCGCGTCTCACAGTTAGAGCCTCCACGTTCACTTTCCCGAGTCGAAAGTCTTTGGAGCAGCGTACCGCCCTCCCCTCCCCCGGGTCTTCATCCGAGGAGGATGACAATGATGACGAGGAGGAAAATGTGGGAGGCGGCGTTTCATCGTCCTTCTCATCCGGTGGTGGCGAGGCTGTAGCCCACCTGACGGCTTTTATGAAGCCCCTGTCGATGGACTCTCTGAAAAAAGTCAGTGAAAGTGCAAAGGTAAAGATAAAACCCTCATCTTCAAACAGGGAGTACATCACTCAGATCGTCAAGACAGCTGTAAGACTTGGGTGCGAAAAGGCATGCGTCTTGATGGATAAACATAAAATAATTGAGGAGATGACAAATCACGTTCAGGCCGGCCCTCTGCACACCGCAGCCAGCATCGACTTTCTGCAATCCCTTCCAGATCAACTAAAACATGCTTTAGGTCACATTTTGGGTGTCTGGGAAGAGAGTCCCCAGGTGGAAGCCATGTGGGAGCGCATGGTGGCCATGGGTTTCTTGGCAGTTTTAACGAACCTTCGCCTAAAGCCGCTCAAGAAGATTGCGACGGAGTTAGGTGTGTCCATGCCAGACACACATTCCACCGAGAAGTGCTGTGAAACCATCATGTTTGCTGCCTTTCCTCGGGAACGTTTGCGGGCAAAAAATTCGCGTTCCAAGAGGCAAAAGACGCTCAATTTTACGGTTCCGCCATCTGGCATGCGATGTAAAGGGCATATGGGCTTTATCACGTTTCAGGTGGAGAATGTTTCCATTCTACCAAAAGACAATGAACGTCGCTACTCACCGGAGTTTGAGTTTGGTAAACTGAAATGGAGTCTTCTTTGTATGGCGAACAAGGAGTTTTTGGCTCTTTACTTGTGCCAGACCGGTAGTGTCTTCTGCAAGTTTTTGATAACAGTGTTGAATCACGTGAATGTGGACGACTCCATCTGCAATGAAGGAACACAACGTTTTTCGACACGATCACAAGAAAATGACTGGGGGTTTAATACGGTGATCAAGTTTGAAGAGCTTCTGAACCCAAAAAGGGGGTTTTGGCAGGAAGAGGGCGATAGCGTCACAATCGAGGTTGGCATTGTACTTGTGGAGACGCCGAAGCCACTGAGTCTTGCGAAAAACGCGTCGAATAAGGACAAGCAGACGGGGCCCAAGGTGGATGAAAAGGCGATGCGGCAGCTCATTGAGGACGAGAAGATGGCACAGATGAAGAAGCGCATCAAACAAGAGATGGCCAAATTGACAAGGGATGGGGAGAAGGCGCGGAAAGACATTGCGCAGCGGGCTGCAAAAGGGTTTCACGACTTGATGGAGCGTTTCAAGGCAGAAAAGCAACGCATCGTCAAGGAGCTCGCGGAGCGCGAACGGCGGGAGCAGCAGGAACGTCAGCGCGAGCTTGAGATTATCAGGCAGGCGCAGGAGCAGAACGCCGAAATGAGGCGTCGCATCGAAGAACTAAAGAAGGAAAGCGTCAATTTGTCAAGGGAAAAGAAGGAACTAACGCAGGCGACAAAAGAACTAAAAAAGGCAGGCGAGAAGTATGCTCAGGAGCTCAATGCAATCAACGAGAAGAAGGCGTCGCTTCAACAGAAAGTGAAGCATCAAGAAAAGAGAATTGCTGCAGTGCAAAAACAAATCGGCGATCTGCGTCGGGAGGAGCCGCTTAATCCATTGTCTTCCGATGATGAGGCGAACGTGAGCGATGACAGTGAAATCATGTCTCGACTAAAAGAATCCTTTGAGCAGTATATCGGCTTGGACGGCAAAGGCGTGTGATGCGCACGTCGGCCCCCTTTTGGCAGGAAACGAAGCCGCTTCACCCTCATAGCAGAGGTGCTGCACACACTCCAAAAAAAAAAAAAAAATAAAAATAAAAAAAAAATTAAAACAGAAGAACAAAAAACAAAACAAAACGAAAATCAGACTTTTTTCTTTTCTTCTCCCTCGTAACCCCCCCTTTTTTTTTTCCCCTTAAATTGTTCGTGCAGCCTTTTTGTTTGTTTTGGTTTTCTTGTCGCTGTCGCTTTTATTGTTGTTGGTTCCAAAGCCATTTGTGCTCCTTTTTCCAAGTGGGAAGGGGAAAGAGAGAGAGGGAGGGAGAAATGTTATGAGAGTATTGAATGAAAATGCCGTGGCGAGACAAATACCCCTTTAAAAAACCTTTTTTATCTTTTGGGATGGGGCGAGGATTTGTTGTGTCTGTGGAAACAATTATTATTTTTTTTTTTTTCAATTATACATCTATGTATACATGCATATTTTTCTTTTTTACTTTGCTCAAGTGACGTTACGCATTTAGGCAGAACTTATTTATGTTCTTGGGCCGTCCAAAGTTTGCACCCTCTGCGGTAGCGGGTGCCATTTTTGGTTTGGCAGTTATGCTGCTAGTTGATGGCATCATTACGGCACAACATGAGGCGAACGTTGCGCACCACGTCACTTTCACGATGTTTATGCCTGCACTTTTATCCGTAGTTGGTTTTTTTGTGATGATTCTTATCTCTCCTGTGGAGGTGAAAAACGATGTGCCAAGGGCCAAAGCAGGGCTTTTTATTAGTTGGATTCTTTGTTTTGGCTCCTCTGTCGCCGCGCTTGTATTGTGCAAGTTGAAGTTTGCGGGGCTGCAGGAGCGTGAGCGTTCCGTTCCGGGGGTGGCGGTGGTGGGTTTTACTAGTCTTACGCCACTTGCCGGTGCCATCCTTTGGTGGGGCAAGCAGTCGTTGCTAGACGACTATTAGGGTGTGAGTTTTCGACAAGGCGACGTGCGTGTTTTGGGGTCTATACGGCTTGGCATTGGCGGGGTGTTTGGGTTGCCATGTATTGTTTGTCGGATGTAACTTTTACGTTTAAATTATTTTTTTGCATTCTCTTTTTCTCCATCTCTCTTTTGTTCTCTCTTTATTTCTTTCTTTATAAAAAATATATATATTTGTACATTTATGGGAGTGCTGCGGGGAAATATTGTGGACGGAGGGGGGGGGGGGGGAAGTTTCGGCACGAAAAACAAAACAAACCGCAGGCAAATAAATCCCTAAATACTTGGGTGGGGGCGAGAGGGGATACTTCCAACGTGCCGTGATGCGAGCAATGCGGTCAGCAGGTGCTCTTTTGAGCTTTTGCCGCGGCTTTGACAGCTCCGCGAGGTTTGGTAAGGAGCTTGGATTTGGCCACAAGATGCGTGACATTCCCGTTCTCACGGGGAATCCACGACCCGTTGCGAGGGAGGAGGAGTGGCGCTGCGCGTACAAGCTTACCGAGCGCATGGAAGACGTCGTCAGAGATGTCCTACGGAAGGACGGTTGGAGTGAAGTTGAGGTGCAGCGGGAAATGGAACAGATGTTTGAGAGAAAAGTCCACAACACCCGCTCTTCTTTAAACACGTGGACGACTGTTGAAGAGTTTCAGCGGACGCCTTGGTACCGTCGATATAAGCCGACAGACACATGTGTTGCCAAATTCATCTCTTACGAGGTGATTAAACTGCTGGAACAGGCGTTAATCCCCCCATCGCTAAGGACAGATCCTTATGCGCATCTTCGGAAGCGTCACATGGAGGACAACTGGATGAATGACAGATTTTCGGAAGAGTCCGCAAAGTACATAACACGAGAGCGGCTGGCCAAACAGACTAAGGGCCTATCCGGGTATGGCCAAGTAACCCGAAGAAAGTTTTTGGAGTTTGATCAAAAGTTTAAGGCATCATACAACGGAAAACAACGTGTGAATGAGTCCTACTCCGCATGGCTGCAGTCCCTCAATGATAAGTGAAAACTGGGAAAGTTTATTCATCCTGACAATCGGGACCATCGAGTCTGTTTTTTTTTTTTTTTTTGTATTATTGATTTTACGAGTGAACTTTAGCCATTATACATATTGATGGGATTTTTTTTTCCTCTGAATTTATTGGAGTGCTGTGCGTCGCTGCAGACAAAAATTTTTTTTTTTTTTGTTTAATTGAGGGCTCTAGTGGAAATGACATTGAGGAGGCCGGATTCCGGCAAACAGCTGCGGAAGGAAAAGGTGGAGCATTCCAATGTGCGTGCCGACACCGAAGACGACGTGTCTCCATTGAATAAGCGTTATCAAGACGTGGAGGAGCGTCGTCTGAAGGAGTGGGAAAATTATCAGAGAAGCCATCGCTCGACGGAGGAGCAGCAATCGTCGCGCGCATTTTTGGACATATCTATTGGCGATGTTCTTGCTGGGCGACTAGTTTTGGAGCTCTTTGAGGATACGGTTCCCAATACGGTGCTCAACTTTCGGTCCTTAATTACGGGATCGTGTGGTGTGGATCCCGTCACCGGCGTGAGACTGGACTACCTGTACACGCCAGTGCACCGTGTGGATCGTGCGAGGAAACTCATTCTTCTGGGCGAGCTGGAATCTCTTAACGTCTCCTCCACTGGCACCCCCATTCAGGACGAGGGGTATGGAAAATGCCACTCGGAGCGGGGGCTGCTTACCATGGTCTCTGACGGTCCACACACAAGCGGCTCCGTTTTTGGTATTACTTTGGGTCCCTCACGATCTCTCGACTTTAAACAAGTTGTCTTTGGGAAAGCCGTTGACGATCTCACGTTGCTGGAAAAGCTAGAGAGCCTTCCGCTCGATGCTGTGGGTCATCCCATTGTACCAGCTGTAGTCACTTTTTGCGGCGCACTGACAGGTCCCAAGCCGTCCGGCAAGTTTGTATGCACGAGGGAGGTCGATGGGAACACGGTGGGTGATGGCGCTGCTGCTGCTGCTGCTGAAAAAGAAGAAGAAGAGGGGTGATGGGTTTTAGCACATCTCTTTTTTAAAGCGGTGACGAGGAGCCATTTTCACATTCTTATTTTATTCTCTCAGAATCTAACCAAACAACAACAAAAGGAAGCAAAGACTGATTGGTTGGACTGTTTAGCCACCGATGTAAATGAGTCGAGAGGAAAAGAACAAAACAGTTCATTTTACTTGTTTTTCCGGGATTGGGCATCCAGAACTTGTGTTTTTTTTTTTTTTTCTTTTTTTTTTTGTGTGTGTGTGTGGCTCAAAGAAATTGCGCCAAAACGATGTGATTTCTTAAAAAGAAAAAAAAGTATTTTTCCACAATGTGTGAGAAGCCATGATTATGATTTTATTATCCTTTTCTTTTCTTTTCTTTTTCTTTTTCTTTTCTTTTGCCGCATGCATGTATTTATGTGTGGCACCACTTTCTCTTTTTTGCCTTATAAAAGCAACAAAAGTAGAAATTGTGCATGGAGTATCTGAGGGGCTTCGCCGTTGGATCCCAGTGGCATCTGCCGTGATGCAGGGACTCAAGCGGAGACGCTTTATTTAGTGATGGTTTACGCGTGAAATAAATGTATGGTTCCTCCAGGAAGAACTGGGCAGCTCCCACCAGAACAAGTCGGAGGGTGGAGCGAACTGTTTGTCTGTGTGTGTGTGTGGGGGGGGGGGGGGTTTCTGACGTCTTTCTGAGTAACCGGCTACTTGGCGGCGCGGAACTAAAAAGACACTCGTTGAATAAATTGACGCTGAACCGAAAAAATTAATAAAAGACGACTCCTCCATGCGTGTGTGTGTGTGTGTGTGTGTGTGTCTTCTCTGCTGCTGCTGGGGCTCTGTACGGAGAAACCGCAGTGGGGAGTTTCTGTCACCAGCGTCAGCAATATGTGCCGCTCCACGCACCCTCCGAAATAATTGACGTTTTGCGTGGACGTATTTTTTGTTTTATTTTTTATTTTTATTTTTATTTGCGTTTTAGAACGACAACTTTTCTGGGAGCGTGGGAAAAGACTGTTTGCGAGAGTTTTGACCACCTAACTTAATATATCCTGATGAGACGAATATAATTAATGTACGATTTTATTTTTGTTTTTATTTTTATTTGTGAATTTTTGGATGACCGCGACGGAAGGAGTGAAGGAACCGTGACGGCGGTAAGACGAGTGTATTCCTTATTTAAATTTTTGTTTTGGCCTTCTTACACTCTTTGATGCTCACTTCGCGGCGGGGTCTTGTGGCCGGAGGACTTTAAATGCTGCCATGTCGCAAGTAACAAAAAATATCTCCAGTCCGAATAGAGTGCGGCATGTCACGGTTAGTGGCTTCCCGAATGCATACGTGTGTATTTATATGGAATAAACATTGAGGGTGTGGTGAAGCCACTGCCTCTTGATTGCTCCCTTATTTTTCATCCTATTTAATTTATTTATATAATTTCAGTATCCGGCAAGCGGCATCAACGAATGGTCTGTCCATTTATTTCTTTTACTTATTTTGGTGTGGTGCACCGCCTTCCTCTCACTTTCTTGTGTTTTCTTGTATATTGGCAGAGCCTCTTGAGCGGAGCGGGACCCATTTTTTGTTTCCGTCCACCGACAGCTGACGCTCTCGGCGCTGGCTGCTACGCCGATGAAGAATAAAAAAAAAATAATGGTAATCACGGAGGCACACTGGGAGTCCTAGTGGAATATGAATGACATGTGGACACGGGGATTTGAGCGGCTGAAAAAAACTTCTCTTCTTTTTTATTTTCTGCAAGAATAATTAATGGGAAACAAATATCAATGCTTTTTTAATTTAGCAGATATATTGTGGTTTGCCGCTGCTGGGGCTGAGGTGCAGTCACGAGTTTCAGCAGTCCTCTTCTTCCTCCATTTCCCCTGCACCTCTGCTGTGTGTTTCCGTGTCTATTCACATGTTTTTCCCTCATTTGTTGCCTCTTTTTTTTTGCGTACATGCAGGCACACGCACACGATGCACAAAATATTGCGCTGTCCATGGACGATCGCCAATCATTTCTCTGCTGGTTTTCTTCTGCCGCTTTCTTCTGTGGACATGAAGAAGAGAGGGACACCGGGAGGGGGGCACGTTGCGGTTCCCTTTCATTTTGTCTGCAGCGCACCGCGTGCAGCACGATTGCTTTGATATGCAGTACCGCCCGGCACATCGATGCTGCACGGGGTGAGAGACTCCTCTTTTCGGCTGTTGGTGCACGTGATTGTGCGTCTGCGGTGGAGTTGGCCTTTTTGCGCGTTTGTGTCTCTTCTGTAGATGTGCGATGGCGGTAACGGTGGGTGAATGTTTTTGATTGCCCTTTTGTGCGTTGCTGTGGGTGACCCCTGCGGGGGTGCGCGTGGCCCCAAAACAAAGTTGTCCGAGGGCTCACCTCTCTGCACGATGGCCGCAGCGTGTGGCTGTCAATCTGTTCTCTCGAGAGATATGCCACGACGCTTTTACGTGTGTGTTGCTTCGGGGACAATGTGCCGGCGGCTGTGCGATTGCCGAATGGAGGGAGAGGAGCGGAGGGAAGTACGTGAGCGCAGCGGTCAGGAGTCGCGCTGGGTGTCTCGCCGCGGAGGGCACTGCCCACCCAACGCAGCGCCGCTCCTGTCGGGCACCCTCTCTCACTCTCTGCAGCATTGTATTCGACGCCGGCAGCACGCAGCGTGGCAGCGGATGCCGACACCGCCACGAGTGCGACCGGAAGGGAACACACCTGCTGTTGCGTTTCGAGGGGGTCACACCGTGTGGCGCAGCGGCGTGCCCAAAACCTCCTCGCGGAGTCCGCACACGACACCGGGCACTGGACGCGGGGTGTTTGCGTCGTGGAGGACACTGCGGTGGAGTTCCTCCATCCCTCCAGGTGGAAGGACGCCCGTTTTTACTTTCGTTCTTACCCATGAGAGGTTTTTTTTTTCTTTTTTTTTAGCTTAAGAACCCTTGCTGTGTTGGGGCGCGGCTTTGGAAAACCCATCACTTTTGATGGTGGGCTTGTGCTTCCGTTCGATCTCTCCCTTTTACCACATTGTCGCTTTTTAAATATTTTGTGATGACGAGTGTTGTTGCAGAAGACACGCTGAGGCGCTGGGCTTCATTATCGATTCATTTATTTGATATATATATATATATATATTTTACCTGGTGCGGTTTGCGGTGTCTCTGATGACCTTCCCGCATGGAGGGTTTCATTGGGGCATCAGAGCTTTTTTGTGCGGACGGAAGGCCAAGGACGTTATCCATGCGTGGCCATTGCGCTGGAAGGAGTCTTTTTTTTTGCACATTGACACGGAGCCATTTTTGCGCACCTTTTTTTCCTTTTATACTTCTTTTTCTTTCTTTCAGGAGATGCTCCCTTGGCTTTGTCTCCAACGGGATATGCGCAGAGTTACACGCATTTTAAAAACCGAAGCCACGAGCCTTTTTTGGAAAAGATGCCTTATCTTTCTTCTAACATTAAATTTGTTGTTTATGCTGATGTTTTTTTTTTTTTGGAGTGGAGTTCCTACTTGGCGACGATCCCGCGCATGGTTTTGGTGTTGGTCCGACCATGGCGGAATATATCCACTGCGTCGGGGAAAGGCTTCTGGTGGATCCAACGACACGGCAGCTGGGGGGAAATAACGGGACGGACGTTATCCCTTTGATGGTGGTCCCGCTGATGCTCGATCTGATGGACTTTCGGACGATGA
>NW_001849278.1:52318-56107 GCF_000209065.1 Trypanosoma cruzi | reverse complement strand
GCAAGCACAAAAACAGTGACACACACACACACACAACTCTTTATACCTCTTATTCAAGACGCGCGGAAAACACAACGCCTGCATATCCCTTACAAACACACACTCACACACACAAAGTTATTATGATTTTACCAAAAAGGATCTCCTCCTTTTTCTTCCTCTCCGCTACTCACAGCCACTTCCCGATCCCCGCCATAATCCCGGCGCCTGCCCACAGTGCCACAAACATCGCAAGGCGTTTCCAGCCACGATGCGCCGCACCCACACCCGCGTGCTTCCGCAGGTCCGTTGGAAAGTCGCTCAGCATGAGAACAAAGGCAAGGTACAGCAGGATGCCGCCACACACAGCATCAAAGATCGCCTGCATGATGATGAACGTCACTCCAGTTAGCGATATCTTCGACCCCACGACAGCTCCCACACCGACCGCGGTGCCCAATGGGGCAGAGATGGAGAAGATCAGCGCAAGCAGCAACTCCAGTGAAATGCGCATGGACGCGTCCGCCAGCCGCGAGCCCAGCGCAAGACCCTCGAACATCTGATGAAATACCAGAGCCACAAGGAGCGCCTTCGTCTCCGCGTCGCTCGTGATGCCAACCGTCAGTCCAATGAACACACTGTGCAGCGTCACACCGAATTCCATGAACAGGGCCGAGAGAAGCCGATGTGCCCTCCCGCCTTCCACGGAAGCGAGCGCGTGGCTGTGATGGTGCTGGTAGATATCACCGCTGGGCGCACCGTCAGCACGCTCCTCATCCCCGTTCGCGTCCCCCTTTTCCCCGTTCCCCCCGGAAGGAGAGGACGGAGACTCGTCGCTCGCAAACATCGCCACCAACTGCGTCTCAAGCGCGTGCATCACTATGGCTGCAATCATCGCAAAAAGAAACGCGTACGCGTCGTATGACTCCTTCCACGAGTCCGGAACGCAGTCTTCCTCAAGCAACTCAGCAGCGGGGTGGATCATGTGGATCGTTGACACGGCCAGCACCACGCCAGTCGCCGCGCACTTGCCGAGAACAAACAAGAATGGGTTCATCCGCAGACACGGCACATGCTTCCCGGCAAGTGGGATAACCGTCCCCAGAAACGACGACAAAAGCACGACGAAGATGGCCACCACATGCAGCCCCACCGTGTACGGTCCATTGGAGCCACCACAGTCTCCATGGCTGTGCTCATCCTTATCTCCGTCGTGGCTGTCATCGCAGTGCTGCGTGGCCATCTTCCCCCTCAGCAACTCGTACTGGGAGAGGAGCGCATCGCACGTCTCGTTTTCGCTCATTCTGCTGGTAGGATTTTAAAAAAACTGTAATTTGTGGCGATGATGTGGGGGGAAAAGAAGAACTTTATGGTACAGGTTGAGTATTGGATAAAGTCTGCAGTAATGCGTGGTGAAAAATGTGCTTCGTTCTTTTGTTTAGCTTTATTTACTGCTTCTTTTTTCATCCACTTTTTTCTTTGCTTCAAGTTTAACTTGCGGAAGTATTATAGGACACAGCAACGCTGTGCAGAATAGTTTAGCTTATTAGAGATTCTCGTTTTTTTTTTTGTTTTTTTGTTTGTTTGTTTAGGTTTGACATCATGGCGTGGTGTTTTCCTCTTTTCTGTTATTTTATGCCACTCATTTCTTTGCGGCCACGTTTTTTGTTAATTCCCCCATTGGGTTTAAAGAAGTTCTCCATCATTTTGCCCGCTAAAAGCAGGGCATAACATTTAATTTTTCTCTTTTTTTTTTTTTTTTTTCGTGAGGATGTATCTGAAAGCCAAAAGCTGCGTGTTCAGGTTTCCTGCTTGCATGCTGGGGTTAGAGACATCTACCATTTATTATTCCCGGATCTCCTGTTGAGGAGAGTGAAGGACGCACAAACAAAACACACACACACACACAAATAAACACACACACAGAGAGAGAGACGAGGTGCTGGCAACACAAAAATCACCTTCTTGTCTCCCCTGCACAACTCTCCTTTCTTTTTGTTTTTGTCGTTTTTCCTCTGTCCCACCCGTCCATACTGTTAACTGTTGTGCGTTCCCACAACTCCCTTGAAGCGATTGCCGCGTCAGAGTAAATTCCTGCGGTTGGTTGCGGCTTAGGCGCACCCATACCCGCCATTCCCATTTCCAACTTCCTTAAATCCCGCTCGTTTTGCTTTGCGTTTGTGACATAAACAATCCATTCCATTTCCATGCAAATTATTATGTATGCATTGTTGTTGTTGTTGTTGTTGTTGCTGTTTTATCGTTTACTGATGGAGTGCAGCTTCCGCTTTAGCTTCACCGTTTTTACCCGATGCTTTGGCCTGTTGTTTGCGTGCCAGAGACCGCTGGGAAGAGCCGCTTGGGCTACGCCCACTTCCCAAGGAGCGTCATGACGGCTCCCCCTCCCCACAGTGCCACAAACATCGCAAGGCGCTTCCAGCCACGATGCGCCGCATTCACCCCGGCATATTGCCGCAGATCTGACATGAAATCGTTGAGAATAAGAGTGAAGCCAAGGTACAGCAGGATGCCGCCACATACCGAGTCGAGCACCGCCTGCGTGGTGACGAAACCCGTGCCCGTCATGGAGATGTCGGAAGTCTTCAGGGTGACAAGACCCGCAACGGTGCCCAATGGAACAGAGACGGCGTAAATAAATGTCATCAGCAACTCCAGTCTGAAGTTAATGGATGCTTCCGAGAGCCGTGAGCCCAGCGCCAGGCCCTCAAACAACTGGTGAAATGTCAGCGCCACAAGGAGCGACCGCGTCTGGGAATCATTTGCAACCCCCACCGAAAGGCCCAGGAACACGCTGTGCAAGGCCAAACCAAACTCCATGAATACGGCCGCAATGATACGTTTCGCGCTGTCTAGTCGAGCTGTGTAAATTCCCCCATGGTTGTGGCATCCTGCACCCGGCATTTCTTGCCCGGTTGTCGTCGTCTCCATTTCTGGCAATTGCGCTTGCTCTATTTGTGATGTAGCCTCGCTTGCGTTATTTTTTGCCCAACTCTCAAGCAATAAATCCATGAGCACATCCAAAGCATGCATCAGCATCGCCGCAATCATCGCAAACAAAAGTGAAAATGCATCAAACGATTGTTGTAAAGACTCCGGCACACAGTCCTTCATGAAGCCAAGAACGCCATGGTTCATCATGTGTACCATGGCAACGGCCATCACCACCCCCGAGGAGATGCACTTCCCAATAACGACTAAAAAGGGTTGCAGTTGAAGAAACGAAACGTATTTGCCTGCGAGCGGAAGCATCGTCCCAATAAGAGAAGCGACCAGAAGAACAAAAATTGCCACGATGTGGAGCGCAACAGAATATTCGCCCTTCGTTTCGGTACAGGCAAGCTCGGGGCGGGCGTACATTTGTGCGGTTGAAGCCTGTGACTGCTGAGACTCTGCCCCTGCCTGTTGCAGTACGCGGCTTGGGAGGTGCGCATCACTTGACTCAGCGTTGTTCATTGTGTCTTGGAGAAACGGAGCAAATGCCCCGAATAAAATAAATCTTTTTTTTCTTCCTTGCCTCTTCGGCGGCAGATGAAGAGAACAAAAGGGGGTTGCTGGAGAAAGCACCCTGAGGCCAGCAAAGGCAAATGCATGCTTGGATTGCACGGTCACAAAGGCATATTAACAACGGCAACACACACACACACAGAGAGAGAGAGACGGAAATAAGAATACAAATATGTAAATATATTTATTTATTTATATTTTTATATATAAATCAATCTTCAGACAGCATTAAACAATAACGAGAAAAGCACCATCACTCCTACAGGTGCCGCATTGCTCCCATTA
>NW_001849278.1:51480-52218 GCF_000209065.1 Trypanosoma cruzi | reverse complement strand
CACGCTTAACCAAAATAATTTAATCAAATCAAATAAATAATAATTATAGATATAAATATGGCTCTCATTAAGTTGCACCCAGTCATAAAACCGTAAAAATAATTAACTCTCCTCATTCCTCGCCTTTAAAATGTACTCATTTATTCTTTTGTCCCTCAACGAAAATCATTAACCATTATATAATGCGTCCACGTATTACAAAGAGCTAGTGCCAGTTGGCAAGAACAGCCATGGCACCCGTTCCCCCCCAGAAAGCCGCAAACATTGCACAGCGTCTCCAGCCACAATGCGCCACGGTTGGCCCAGCGACGCTCCGCATGTCTGCCGGAAAATCGTTAAAAATAAGAGAAAATGCAATGTACAGTAGCATGCCGCCGCCCACGGCGTTCACAACCCCTTGCAGTGCCACAAACGCCGGGCCCGTCATGGAGGTATGCGTCCCCTTCATTGTGATGACACCAATCGCGATGCCCAGAGGTACGGAGACGGAGAAGATCATTGTCATTACCACTTCAAGCATGATACTCATGGAGGCTTCCACCAGTCGTGAGCCCAGCGCTATCCCCTCCAACAGCTGGTGGAATGACAACGCCACAAGCAGCGTCCTCATGTCCTTGTCACTTGCAATCCCCACAGAAAGACCCAAAAACACACTGTGCGAAGCCAAACCAAACTCCATTAAAATCGCAGCAGCAACACGTCTCGCACTGTTAAAGTGAGCTGCAGAAAGGGCCCCAC
>NW_001849278.1:21799-51380 GCF_000209065.1 Trypanosoma cruzi | reverse complement strand
TGAGCTGCAGAAAGGGCCCCACGATTCTGGCAACACCCTCCCATTTCACAACTCGGTCCCGGCTGATCCCCACATCCCTCCATACCGCATGAGCCCGCACATCTGCCGTCTTGTTTTTGCTCATTTCCCGGTTCCCCCACAGTTGTCGAAGTTTGGGCTCCAGCGTCGCAGGCTGACCAGCTCTGTAGCATGCCGTCCAACAAGACATCAAGCAACTGCATCAGCATCGCCGAAATCATCGCAAAAAGCAATGCAAACGCGTCATACGTATCAGCATGGAGCCCTTTGGGTATACAATCCTCTGCAAAGCTGTGCATGCTGTGATGAATCATGGTAAGTAGCGAAACGGCCAGCACCACGCCAGTCGC
Source organism: Trypanosoma cruzi (assembly GCF_000209065.1). NCBI lineage: Eukaryota > Euglenozoa > Kinetoplastea > Trypanosomatida > Trypanosomatidae > Trypanosoma > Trypanosoma cruzi. The sequence continues at coordinate 51,012 of NW_001849278.1, read as the reverse complement.
CGCACACTTGCCGAGAACAAACAAGAATGGGCTCAGCCGCAGACCCGGCACATACTTCCCGGCAAGTGGGATAACCGTCCCCAGAAACGACGCAAACAAAAGAATAAAAATGGCTCCCACATGCAGCCCCAAAGAGTATGGCCCCGTGGTGGCGCTGCAGCCGCCATGGTGATGCCCGACGTGATGGTGGTCCCCGTGATGGTCTCCGTGCGAGGTGCTCTGCATGTCGTCCACTTGGATCTCAAACAGAAGTGCCCGATGTGAAGTTTAAGAATATGAAAGAACCGACTTTTATCTCATGAACATAAAGACACGCGAAGAAAGAGCAACAAAAAAAAAAAAAACAATGGGAATGCTCTGTAGTCCCTTAAAGGCGGCAAACGCAGGAAGGAGTTAAGCGAAGAAAAAAAAAAAGTCTTGCGGCTTCTCCGTCCCCCTCCGTGCGTGGACGTGCATGTCAGGTTGGGTGGAGAATTAAAAAAAAAAAAGACGATTCCTAACCAACCAAAGGCCCTTCAACAAGTCAAGAAGAGGGCATTTTGATCCAGTTTCACTTCCCAAGCCCTTCCTATGTATTTCTCCCTTTCACTCGTGCATGTCTTCTTGTCGGGTTGTCCCAAAAAAATAATTAAAAAAAATAAACCAAACACGGTTGCAGATCGCCTCCCTCACCCTGGCATCTCTTTTTCCCTTTGAATAGGTAAAACCGTAGATGTGCATATGCGCTCGAAGTAAAAAAAAAAAAAAAGCATAAATGGAGAGGGGAAAGGTTTTGTTTACTTTTATTGCTCAATATTAAAGAAGTGATTGATGACAGACAGAGATGGGAGGCGGCTACCACTCCCCCAGCCTGCCGGCCCCATTCAGCACTCACATCCCTTCACGGTACACTCGACGCGACCAATTCTTCTCGAAGACGATCTCGTCATTCATCTTTGCTTGTATCTCCGCGGTTACGTAAAGATAGTTCGCGTCACACGTTTGGCGAGTGTCAATGTCAATATCCGCCTCCCATCCAGGGCGCCCCATCTTCATCTTCTGCTTGATGTCGTACCTTGCGGAGAGCGGGTCCTTGTTGGAGAGTCTTAGCTCTCGCCTCAAGTTGTGCTCCACGGCTGTGCCAATTTCATCGAAGCGGTAAACTCCATCGCCAAAGACACCGCCCACACCATCTGTTATGCATGTCCACTCATCCTTAACAATGTCGTACGTGATGGACCGATCCACAAACCCCGCACGCAGGACCGTGAGGGGTGTGGGAGCGGCTGTTTCTGGCTGCGGGTTTGGACCGGCAATGGCCGGCCCGCGGTACGTGGGTAGCCGCAGCGTGGCCGTGCTGAGGTCCAACGACAGGGTGTTGATCTCAGGCGATACCCAAAACATTGGCCATTGGCTGTTCGCAAGAGAGAGGCGAATACGATGGCCTTTCGTAAAACGATGAGCGCAATAGTTCAGCAGAACCCTGACACGAACCCGCTTCCCCTCTTGGAGGTATTCAATTCGTTGATCGCCTGCGGCCTGTGTCACGTTCTTCACGCCAAAGGAAATGCGACTCACTGCGCCATCCGGCGAGACGTCGCTGAGTTGGGCGAACAGCATCGCCTTTGGCTTGTCACACGTTAACTCCACCTCGAGGATGGGACGACCCAAAATCTCCAGCTCGTGCTGCAGCTCCGCGGCGTCGAAAACCATCGCCATGCCGTCGTCCATACGTTGATCCGCGGGAGTTTCGCCTGAAACCCCAGCGCCCATCCACTCACCGGCAAGAAGACCGTGATTCAATGGAGTTCTGAGCAGAACAGAGGCAGGCTCCTGTCGCACGGCGTGAGCAAAATCTACGATACGACCGCATTCAAGTCGCATCGTTTCCTCCGTAACATCTTTAGAAGGCCATGCCTCCACACCAACCCAATGGCCTTCGCTAACAGGGCGATGAACACTAGGTTTCATTTCATGCTCCATCCAAACCTGAATCATCGGTCCATCCATCACGTTATTCTCCGTACCTTTTAGCCAATGATCCCACCACTTCACAGCCTCCTGTAAAAACCCCATTGCCGGCTGCGGGACGCCATCCTGCGGGTAAACGTGTGCCCAAGGCCCCACAAATCCCTTCCGGGGAACCTTCAGGTTTGACAGCAGGTTAAAAACGGCATTCGTGTAGCCGTCCGCCCAGCCATCTACAGCCATGACAGGTATCTGAATGGAATCGTAATTTTCGCAAACAGAGCCATGCTTCCAGTAGTCATCGTATTTTTGGTGCTCAGCCCAGTCAGCAATGTTGACGGGCATATTCTCCAGGCGTTGAAGCCACATTTCCTTCCAACGATCACCAACAATTTCTGGATCGATTGGACGTGCCTGATACGCCAACACAATGGATCCCCACCAGAAGTTATCGTTGAGGAGACAGCCACCCTGCCAATGAATGCCATCCGTAAAGCGATTGTCGGTAAATCCGACCGTGATGATAGCTTTTAAAGCAGGTGGACGACGCACCGCAACTTGAAGAGAATTGAAGCCTCCCCAAGACTTCCCCATCATGCCAACATTGCCATTACACCATTTCTGCCTGCTGATCCATTCAATCACCTCCATAGCATCGTCTTGCTCCTGTTGCAGGTATTCGTCATGCATAAGGCCATCCGATTCACCGCTCCCACGCATGTCCACACGAACAGCCGCGTAGCCATGGCCTGCAAAGTAGCCGTGCATGGGCTCATCACGACCACGTGTACCATCGCGCTTGCGATAAGGGATGTACTCCAATATGGCTGGTCGGGGCACATCATCTGCCGGAAGCCACAGCCGGCACGAAAGTCGCGTGGCATCCCTTAGTTCAATAAAGACATTTTCGATGGTTTTGACTTTGTTTGGAAGCGTGGAGACAACAACCTTCTGCATTCTTGCCGATGGATCCCCAATGTGGCCCGCCTGTACACCTCTTTTCCCCTTTGAATCGGCTGCGGATGGAATGTTGTGTCTGTTCAGAAAGACAAATGTAAACGTGTGCTTTCCTCTTTTCCTCCGGGTGTGAGTGAATGTGTGAAACAAACTGCCGCCACCACCCCCCGATGAAGTAAAACAACACAGAGAGAAAAAAAAAAAGGGAAAGGCCACAGCCCCACGACATCCACAAATAAAAAACAGGCATGGAAAGAGAAAGAGAGAGAGAGAGAGAGAAAAAAAAGACGCCTCCAGAAGGAGCAGACGCCTCGGCTCCCTCCCACTGCTGACGCTGCACCGGCAGGGTCGTCTTGTATTGCCCACCAGCATTCGCCACCAATCAATGGCCTTCGTAAATGCCCAAATTCTTCATGATTCGCGAGAGGACAGCCTTTTCTTCAATTACACGGTAGTGGTGCAAGCGTGCGTACAGACTGGCATGCCCCTTCACCGCCTTCCAAAGTTCCATTGTGTAGCGAACTATGTTTCGCATCGGGACGATTGCTTTCACCGACCTCCCATCATCTTGAATGTCCACCGCAATGGCCTTACGCTCGCTCAGAGAGCTCACAACACCACCAATGTAGGCTGCCTCCGAGAGGTGCACCTCCACCTCCATCATTGGCTCCATCGTGGCAAGATTGGCCTTGGAAACGGAGCGAAACAGCTCCAATACAAGAGAACGAGCGGCCTGCTGTAGAGGGCCCTCCGACAGCTGCGTGCCACCAAGCTTTTTGAATTCCAGCAAAGCGACCCGCACGCCGTGGAGAGGCAAACCGGCAAGGGGACCCATGTGAGAGCAATCGGTGACTGCGCGAGAAAAAACATCGGTGTTTATTCGTAGTTCCTCCTTCACATTACGGTGGTGATCCTCCATGCGGCGACGTCGATCATTACGGGAACCAGCGGCTCCAGCAAGATATTTCTCCGTCAACGTCTCGTCAAGAACAAAGGAACAATATTGAACTGGATCGCAGAAGCCATCTTCCTCAAGTAGTGGCTGGAGTCGCAGCGAACACTCAACGTATGGGAGCTCATTGTACATCCCAATACCATGCAGGAGCTCCACTGCCTCAAGGACTACCTCACGATATTCTACGATGGCACGTAGTAGTCGACACTTTAGTTTATAATCGTGCTCCAAGAGGGACATGACAATTTCAAGATGTAATTCTCCCATGCCACTCAACACCATTTGACCAAAATCATTCTTATGCACACACAAGCTAGGATTCTTGACTTCCTCGTTTTTCAAAAATAAATCCAATGGCCCGCACGCCGGCCACCATCGCAGTGCCGCTCGCCTCGCCATCCACGCTGGCCGATAAATTTATTGGCGGCAGAGCCCCGGAATCAGAGTCGCCGCGGCCGCTTCCTCGGAACCCCACCCCCGTCTCCCTCCGCACCCTCCGCGGATGTCGGGTCGTCCGCTAGAGGCGGGTCAACGACCGGTATTGGGTAGCTGCTGGTGTTCGGGAAGGCGGTGCACACATCCGCGTATTGGGGGCACACAATGCTCCCACTCCAGGGACCCGATGGCGGCGTGACGGTTTCACCCTCCTGGCACTCGTGCCACGCATCGTCACGAAGAAACCGCACGCTCACTGTGCCGTCGCCGCATCGAGTTTCCACACACACATCGCCAATATATTCTTCGTCGAATTGAAGGTCCTGCCCCTTCACGCACCGCGAGTTTGGGCCAACGACACTGCCAGGCATTACTGAAGGGTCGCCGTTGGTGCACCCACCATTAGAATACTTATTGACATACGGGCATCTGCTCATGTAGAGGTCATCACCGCCAACTCGGGGATCAGCGAAGTACTGATACTCCTGTGGCAGGGCCTCCTCGTGCCTCTTCAGCCTACAGTACCCCAGAGACAGTCGGTCGTACGTGCAGAAAAGCCTTTCATCGTCGTCAAACTGGTTGCAGAACAGATCAGGGTATTCGGTGATGCCGTCGGTCAAGCACTTCTTTTCCAGCAGCCCACAGCCAGAGTTGTTGCCCCACCACAACATCTCCGCCGCGCTGTAGTTTGCCACATAAACACCCATGTCCTCGAACGCCGCAAGCGTCAGTGCCGAGTACAGCCCAACCCCCACATCACTAGTCATCATCTCGTCCTTCATGTTGCGTTTCTTCCAATGTGACAGTAAAGTATCAGAACCACCCTCGTCCTCCAGCTCAATGCCCTCAAGCGTGGGGCAGTTGTGGTACTGACGCGCCATCGCCTTCGTCTTCGGCGTTGAAAGCACCGACACCTTGAGCCTCCCGCGCACGTTGGGGACCTCGGAAATCATATGTAACAGCAAAAACTGCGTGTCTGCAAACCCAAGGGCATGCCCCAACTCGTGGGCTGCCACTCGCACGTTCCTGCTTGTCACCGCTACTTGCCTCGGATCAAAGTTCACGGCAGCAGCAAATGGACGACCATCATCCAGCAGGAAGCATGGTATCGCCCACGCGGTTGGACCAGAAGTCGGAAAAATATTGGCGTAGAGAATCATGTCAGTACCAGCCACACCCACCGTGTGGTGCTTGTGTGGGATGGTGAAGTTCTCGCACATCCCCAGATCGGTCTGTGGAATAACGATGGGGCGCGTCACCGGCCTCACGGAGAGACGCTCCGCGTGCAGTTGAATGGCGGCGGGGAGAATTTGCCTCAAAACAATGTTCCTCCTCTCCTCTGTCAACACGTCGTCCGCCTCGCATGTTATTGCGCGGCCAAAGTGGTTAATGCGCAGATCCCCCGCCGCAGTGCAGTGCCTCAACGGGTCGTGCATGTCCTCCGCGGACACCTTGATGCGGATCGGAGCCCAGCCACCGTCCCCATCCTCGCTGGCGGCGGTGTACGCCTGCACGGCGCCCTGTCCCCGGCGCGGCACCTCACGCACCACCGCAGTCGGCAGCCGGCCGTATTTCTTCATCATCGCGTCAAACCCACAGCGGTGCTTCACGGCACGATCGGCGGCAACGCAAACACCGGTGCAACACACCACCATCATGAGCCACAGAAGCAGCATCAGCAGTGCGGTGCGGCGTGGCTGACGCATGGCTTGGGGACAACGTGTCTGTTCCTGAGGTGCGGGCGGCAGCAGTGGTGTTAGTCGTAGTGGTGGTGGCACAGGCCTTGTCTGCGGGAGAAGAAGCAGAAGGAAGAGGAGAAGAGCAGAGGGGCAGCGCACACACTGACAACAAAAATAAACAAAGCCTCCAAATAAAGCCGAAGCACAGAAAAATGTTCTGCAGGGATGCTGGCAGAATCCCGAACTGATACGCACAAATAAAATAGGACGGGAAATAAGGGGGCCATGGAGAGGCAGCGGCATCGCCACATCCTCAATGTTTGTCCCAACTACATCTATATATTCGGATAGGCACCCTCGTGCCACGGTGCGGTGTATTCGGATTGGAGACATTTATTACTTAAGATTTGGAACACTTTGGGCCCTCCAGCCACAAGACCCCGCCGCAAGGTCGGAATCAAAGAGGGTGGATGGAAAAAATAAAAATAAAATTCGTCTTGCCGCTATCGGTTCCTTAACTCCTTCCATCGGGGCCTTTCAAAGGACCATAAGATGGGAAAGGGATCACACAGAAATATTTTCGTCGTTTTACCAAAACTTATATTAAATTGGGCAGCCAGCCCTCTCGATAACATTCTTCTCACAGGCACTCAAAAACACCATCACACCATCTACGCAGTGGCACGCACACGGAGTGAGGAGAGGGCACAGGAGAGAAAAGTAAAAAATAGTCGACGACTTAATCTCCTCCAGCACAAGTCAAGGAAAAACAAATGTAAACACCTCGTGCCCTCGCCATGCTGTCGCCATGGCTGCGACGGATGCATTCCGTGGCCCACGGCGAGCCCAGCACGACTCCCCACTCCCACAACCATTCATCACTGACGAAAAGGAGGTGTCGAGTGCGTCTTTCGCTCGCCTCCTGCGTGGGGCGGGAGGATCGCGTCGGGTGGGTCCCCACGCCAATAAGCTGGGCAAAGAAGTCACGGCTGGGCAGTTTTGCCGCCCACTCTCAGCGCCTGCCATTCCCCCGCAGCAAAAATGAATAATAATAATAAGATATAGGAGAGGCCCTCCTGTGTGGAACGCCGCGGCGAGGGTCCTCGTCCCCGCCCCCAGCACAGCAGTCACGAACACCCCCGCACTCATTGGGTCACAGCGACTTCCCATCGCCTTGCCCACATTAAAAGACGCATGTGGGTGCATGCGGTGCTGGGACTCGTCTCCCCCCTCCAGAGCACTTCGCCACCACGCGGTTGCGCAGAAATTCAATCCTCCAGCACACAAATGTCCGCTAAGCCACGCATCGCAGGCACAAGGAAACAAATACACTCATTGCCCGTTTTTCAGAAGCGAAGAGAGGAGTAGCGCAACAGTTGCACGGTGCTATCATTACTGCTGTGCTGCGTCTCGCGAGTGCGGGGTCGAAAAGCCATGTGCAAATCACGACCCTGCCGCACGCCGGCCACCATCGCAGTGCCGCCCGCCCCACAATCCACGCTGGCCGATAAATTTATTGGCGGCAGAGCCCCGGAATCAGAGTCGCCGCGGCCGCTTCCTCGGAACCCCACCCCCGTCTCCCTCCGCACCCTCCGCGGATGTCGGGTCGTCCACTAGAGGCGGGTCAACGACCGGTATTGGGTGGCTGCTGATGTTCGGGAAGGCGGTGCACACATCGGCGTATTGGGGGCACACAATGCTCCCACGCCAGGGACCCGATGGCGGCGTGACGGTTTCACCCTCCTGGCACTCGTGCCACGCATCGTCACGAAGAAACCGCACGCTCAGTGTGCCGTCGCCGCATCGAGTTTCCACACACACATCGCCAATATATTCGTCGTCGAATTGAAGATCCTGCCCCTTCACGCACCGCGAGTTTGGGCCAACGACACTGCCAGGCATTACTGAAGGGTCGCCGTTGGTGCACCCACCATTAGAATACTTATTGACATACGGGCATCTGCTCATGTAGAGGTCATCACCGCCAACACGGGGATCAGCGAAGTACTGATACTCCTGTGGCAGGGCTTCCTCGTGCCTCTTCAGGTCACAGCGCCCCAGAGACAGTCGGTCGTACGTGCAGAAGAACTTTGGATAGTCGTAAAACTGGTTGCAGAACAGATCAGGGTATTCGGTGATGCCGTCGGTCAAGCACTTCTTTTCCAGCAGCCCACAGCCAGAGTTGTTGCCCCACCACAACATCTCCGCCGCGCTGTAGTTTGCCACATAAACACCCATGTCCTCGAACGCCGCAAGCGTCAGTGCCGAGTACAGCCCAACCCCCACATCACCATTCATCAGCTCGTCCCTCATGTTGCGTTTCTTCCAATGTGACAGTACAGTTTCAGGACCACCCTCGTCCTCCAGCTCAATGCCCTCAAGCGTGGGGCAGTTGTGGTACTGACGCGCCATCGCCTTCGTCTTCGGCGTTGAAAGCACCGACACCTTGGGCCTCCCGCGCACGTTGGGGACCTCGGAAATCATATGTAACATCAAAAACTGCGTGTCTCCAAACCCAAGGGCATGCCCCAACTCGTGGGCTGCCACTCGCACGTATACATTTGTCGTCACTATTTGCTTCGGGTCAAAGTTCACGGCGGCAACAACTGGACGACCATCATCCAGCAGGAAGCATGGTATCGCCCACGCGGTTGGACCAGAAGTCGGAAAAATATTGGCGTAGAGAATCATGTCAGTACCAGCCACACCCACCGTGTGGTGCTTGTGTGGGATGGTGAAGTTCTCGCACATCCCCAGATCGGTCTGTGGAATAACGATGGGGCGCGTCACCGGCCTCACGGAGAGACGCTCCGCGTGCAGTTGAATGGCGGCGGGGAGAATTTGCCTCAAAACAATGTTCCTCCTCTCCTCTGTCAACACGTCGTCCGCCTCGCATGTTATTGCGCGGCCAAAGTGGTTAATGCGCAGATCCCCCGCCGCAGTGCAGTGCCTCAACGGGTCGTGCATGTCCTCCGCGGACACCTTGATGCGGATCGGAGCCCAGCCGTCGTCCCCATCCTCGCTGGCGGCGGTGTACGCCTGCACGGCGCCCTGTCCCCGGCGCGGCAACTCACGCACCACCGCAGTCGGCAGCCGGCCGTATTTCTTCATCATCGCGTCAAACCCACAGCGGTGCTTCACGGCACGATCGGCGGCAACGCAAACACCGGTGCAACACACCACCATCATGAGCCACAGAAGCAGCATCAGCAGTGCGGTGCGGCGTGGCTGACGCATGGCTTGGGGACAACGTGTCTGTTCCTGAGGTGCGGGCGGCAGCGGTGTTAGTCGTAGTGGTGGTGGCACAGGCCTTGTCTGCGGGAGAAGAAGCAGAAGGAAGAGGAGAAGAGCAGAGGGGCAGCACCACAAATTACCGCAGCGCACACACAAACGGCACTCCATCTGTTTTTGTTTGCTAAAACTACTCTTGTGGTTGCAGTGTCTCCCAATTCACGCCTCACTTTTCTCTTTGTCGTTGTGCGTACGGGTGTTGTGGGGATCATTCGTGTCACCGTCGCCCCCATGGTAAAATGGAGGCCACAAACCCAGACACACGTATTTATCTTCTGAATCAAAAAAGGAATTCAAAAAAGCGTTAATGAAGCCAAAAAACGTACATAAAACCTTCTTTCTCACAGTTGCCATCGAGCAAATAAAATGACTGTGCGGAACCATGTGTCAGACAGCAATTTGAATAGCACCGTGCTCTTTATCCAACCAATGTAGCTGAAGCAAATAAAAAGCCCCGGACTGAAGCAAAAAAAAAAAAAAAAAAATTAACTACAAGGAAGAAATTAAACGGCAGAAGATCCATCTAGGCAAAAGACACAGAATATCGTGCGATGCGGCTTTCCAGAAGGTGAGTGGAAACCTTTTTGCCTAAAATGCGCATGCCCTCTCTGTTCTTCCTCTGTCTTGAGTCAGAAGGTGGATTCCCCCCTTTATTGCAAAAAGACACGGCGGCAAGTTCATTCCAGAAATGTGTGTATTTGTGTGTCTGTGGTGTGTGTGTGTGTGTGTGTGCTTGTATTAAAATAAAGTGGGAGAGAACCATTCATCCAATTGGCAACAGTAGCGCACATTACATGTAGTATATTTTTTTTACTTATGCGTGCATACATTTCCCTTTTTAAAATAATAATAATAATAATAATTTCTACTATAAATAAATTTAAATGATATAACTTCACAAGCGCGAGAAAAACAAATGACACAACCGTCTGCGTTCAACACCACCCTTCCCCCATCATAATCCCTCAATTCATGCATCCAAGCTACCCCGTCGTGAGGGCAGAGAGCTCCTCCCAGTTAGAATTCCTGTCGTGCTGACAATAAAATCACTCCGCCGCATTCACAATCGACGCAATTAAGTGTCACCGTCTCACGCGCAGACGCGCACACAACACCCAGCAAAAAAAAAAAAAATGCAGACAACGAGTAAAAAGAAAGAAGAGAGAGAGAGAGAGAAAAGAAAAGAAGGGTGGAGAACAGCAAGCAGCAGTACCCCCGTGGCAAATCACGGTGCACCCCCAACGCATTTGTTCCCCCTTCCAAATTCTTACGCGCGAGTCACTGAGCCATCGAGGGAAATTCTACTTTGACTGCCCGCTGCCAAACTTCCGTAAAAATAAATAAAAATGAATGAACACGATGCCTTTCCACTTCACGCTGTGCACGTGTCTCCCATCCTTCTTTCCTTCCTTTTTCTCTCTCACCCTCTTCTCTCCATGTCTCCCATCCCACTCACTCTGCCAGGAATGCTTTGATGTTGATTGTCTTAATAGGCAATTCCTTGGTCGATGTCATGGTCCCTTGATTATACATCGACTTCACACGGTTCACTAGAACCTTGCGGTTGGACCAAAAAGTGTCCTGCTGCTTCCGGAATTGCATGTAACGCGTCTCCTCTTCCGCCTCCTTCATGCGTTTCGACATGCCCACCAAACTCCGATTTACATTGATCCAACGGCTACGGTAGTCCCGTGCTGCCTTGCTCTCCTCAAAGTCAACAAAGAAAAAAGGCTCTTCATAGTTTGTTCGCGGTCGCTGCCGCTCACCAAAAGGCCACTCCACATTGGCCAAACGACACTGATACTTCACCGCGTGCAAAGTCCAGAAGTTACTGTACCAACGCCCCACGATACCCTCAGACTGCGCACGAATGCGCTGCGGTGGGCGTGGTACATCCGCCACCTCAAACCATTCTGGCACCATGGAAAGTGCCATCCGCAATGCCTCCGGCGAGTACTTTTGGCGCATGATGGAACGTCTCCCCTTCACGTGGGCGCCCACACGACTCACCTCATACCACGTTTTCTCGCGGTAGGTCGCGCGGTACTGGCTACGCTTTCCGTTCCACCACAACATGTTCTGGATGTTAAGCATTGACGGAACATACTTGACAGGTGTCGTCTCCGGGGCTATTCCAACCCCCGGCGATGCCGCAAGCAAAACGCTCGTACGTCGCATGTCGCCGAGACTCAGGGCAAACTAAAACGCCGCAGAGCCGAACAGGCCCTGTGAAGGAGTCGCAGTGTAAATACTAAGAAAAAAATAAAATTAAATTGAAAAGTTGAGAGAATCCCCCGCCTCTTATCGCTGTTTTGTGGATGTTTTGGAGGTGTGTGTTTCTTTCTCGAGGGATTCTGCTTGGCGAGTTAACGGGGGAAAAATGTGAGAATAGAGCGGTCAATGAACACTGGAAGAGAGGCAACGGTTTCGCTTTCATCCATAAGAAACCCAAAGATCAAAAGCCGCTAAAAAACTCTCCATACGGACTCGCCCCCATCACTCACACACTACACACTCACCACCAACTGCAGCCAGTACGGACACAAGTGGTATGAATAATCCAACAAGCCCGCAAGATTCCCAAAACTCCCCCCTTTGTTTGTTTCGTTCCCCAATCCACTAGAAAATAAATATTTATTCTATCGCGATGCCGCCATATACTCCCTTGTGGGTTTTTTTTCTTTTTCTTTTTTCTTGTTTCACTTCTCCTTCTTTAAATCCTTTGGTGTTGTTGCCCTTTCAGGAGACGCCAACCTCTTCGTTTCCACACCCGATGCGCTACTAATTGCTTTAGGAGCAAATGACCATAAACTCCGGAAGGTATTCCGATCATCCTTCGTCTCAGCACCGTGTTCCTTGTAGTCAATTTTCTGATCGCCCTTCCACTTCCAGTCGGCGTCACCGTAGTACGCATTGGTGACCGGGTCTGGGATATACGGAAATTTATGTGCATATAGATGATGCCGCACGTAAATGCTGTCCTGTACCGTTGGCTTACGTATTTCATCTAGTAGAACGTACTTTACCCCCCAACCTTCCAGTAGGGCAATAGCCTCATCCTTGTGAACAGAAGTGAGGTGACGACGGAATGTTGCGTCCTGGAAAAGATTTGTTGTGGCAATCGAGCAATCCCATGTATTACGTGTAAAGTTTCCTAATTGGTCAAACTGTGACCCCTTTAATTTGACGGTGCGAACGTCGTAGCGTTCCGAGTGAAGAGTGGGGTGGCAGAACTGAGCCCTATGATGATGACGCTCAAGAATAAACTTCGTCCCCTTGAGCCCTCCCATTGCATTGTACAGAAACGTGCGATCATTGTAGTGCTGGAGGTAGCTGCCAAGGTATCGCAGCTTCTTCTTCCGCTCCTTAATGAGCATAAGCGTCAACTCAAGACGTTGCGGGGTGATGCGGTTGAGGACGCGCGGAAGACCGGGGTTATGCAAAATGGTCATTTCTTTTCCTTCCACAGACAGGTCGGATCGGTTCCTGCTACCACCATATATATATATATATATATATACAAGAGGGAAATGCAGCCACAGTCACCGTCAGAGAAAAAAAAGAAAAAATAATAAAGAGACGAAGACAAATGACCCTCCACACACACACATACAAAATAATAATAATAATAATGAGAGTTTTCTATACGTCGTCATTTGCAAGCAGAGCTCTTTCCTCCCTCCCTGATGTTTTCAGTTTTCTCCTTCTCTCCCCACACCTTCAATGTGGCGGGGAAAAAGTATGCGGTCATCCCATTTCCATTCTCCACTATTTGAAAAAAAAAAGGGTATTCGGTGCGACGGTAAAAATCAACGCCGGTAATTGCTGTTCGTAAAGCGGAAAAACAATCTGTATGTGCCTGTGTCATCAAAACTCGCCCTGACACCACCAGGCCGTGGATCCCACTGCTTCCGCACAATCTGATACGCAACGTCCGCATACGGTGGACCCACGGAAAAGACTAATATGCAGTAATCATCGTTTGGCCCTTTCAATGTATTCTCAATACGGTAAATGCGGCTCATGTCACGCTTCGTGTTGGCAAGCGCAGGATAAAAGAGGGTAAACTCATACCAAAGTACACTTCTCGGTGGAGGATTTGTACGTGCATCGTAGTGCGTGCGGTTGTACTGGGTCCATGTGTAACCCGTCTTCACTTTACAGAACCGATGCGGTTTCACAAGAGTCATGGGCTCCTCTGCCTTTTTATCCTTTTCTATGGGTGCGACATTATTTCGACTCTTTGCAGCCGATTGTGGGTGGTGTTTGTAATAATCCATAATCTCGTCCTCGAAAATCTCTTCATCCTCGCCCAAGATTTCATTATTCTTCTCCAAAGCAGCCCGAAAGTATGCGTCTTTTGGTACAAAATCCAGCGGGACGCCAATGTCCCCACGGTTCATGCGTTCCGCCTCCCGATGCAAGCGTGCCTGCGTGCTGGCGTCACGTTGTGCCTGCAGTGCCTGCAGCGAGGGTGTTAGCGGTGGCGGTTTCACCGCAGCGGACGTACTAAATCGATCCAAGCGATCGCACGCCGCCAAGACGTTCAACCGAGCGTGAACCATGGTGTAGAATGTTGTATTGATGCCGGCAGCAGCAGGACTATCGCTGGGAATGTTGATTAGTGCCGTTAAATCGGCTAACAGCTTGCTCACCAAAAATGCACGCGCGGGTTCAGAATCCTGCGGATTGTCCGGTCCAGAAGCAGCAGCGGTGTCTTCTTCCATCACCTCCCTTTTTATCGGTTCGCCCTTCGGCCAAACGTCGGCGGAGGCACCCGGAGCGCTGCCATCGGTACCCGTCGCGCTGGGCATCGTGGCTGTACACTCGGTCGGCCGCCAATATCCCACAACCCGTGGAGCGGCAATGGAGTTCAGAAGCTCCATAAGTGCATGCTCGTACTTTGGGCGCAGCGCAAAGGCGTTGACTTTAGCGCTACTAAGTGAGAGGGCCTCAATGTACTCAAGGACAGCAACCCAAAAAAGTGTACTTCTCCAGAGAGTGGCAGCCAACTCCACCGCAGTGTCCACATCCTCTTCTTCCTCGTTTTCATTGTAGTCGGCAACGCCACCGGTGTTTTCATCGATCCACCGGCCCAATGCATCCCGAGCGTCAATAAACTCCTCAATGTGGGCAATGGTCTGCTGCATTACATCCGCCGTGTTCTCCGTCACGAGAGACTCCACAAGAGCCGGCAGTGGCACAAACGCGTAGTGCTGTGGTTGTGACACACGTTCAATGGCCTCCGAAATCACACGCTGCGCCTGAGTGACGTAACTAAACGGGGGAAAGGCCCGTGTGTCGAGGTACCACATTGCGTACCGTATGACAAGTGCGTCAATGGGGAGAATACCGCTCCGCCGCTGTCGGATCCTCTCCACAGCACGTGAGCCGCTCTGCCGCAGTAACGCCGCGTACACCTCAACCGCCTCGTCCTCCTCACGGCCACGTTTCGACATTTTTCGCTTCCGTGTAGTTTTTTTCCCACTCTCTCTCTGACTTTAATTTCCCACGTGACACGTCGGCGCCTCCGCTTTGTTTTGTGCTCACGTGTGTGATTGTACAAAGGAAAGAAAGAAAAAAAAAAGGTTTCCTTTCCAATCCCTTTCTTTTTTTTTTTTTTTATTATTTGTCCGTCCCTCTGCCGCACGCCAATACCCCACTTAATTACGACGTGTGCGTGTAATCCCTTAGAAGCCAATAGAAAAAAAAGAGAAGAAGACCCACCACGTTGTCAGTCACAGCAGTTTTCTACCTCCCACACACACACACACACATTTGTTTGCTGGGGCTATTCTTTTTTATATATGTTCAGTTGTGTCCTCACTTCTTTCCTTCCGAAGGATTTGACCCTTTTTGCATCCCTGCCGTGTCTGTGTGTGTGCGTTTGTGGCGACGTCACGGGGAATCCGCCCATTCCGCCACCACTTCTCCTTGCCCTTTTTATTTTGCCTGCACGCTTATTGCAGTCCCGTCTCCCACTCGTGCTTCACGTCACTGATGAGACTGCTAGAGGAGGGAGAAATCAAAGAAGAAGACACGGAAGAGGAAGACACTTTTGCCCTCAGTTGTGCCGATGTCCTCGATCCAGCAGTAGGGGTAGTCGGCTTCAACGGTGGAAGTCCAGCGCCGTTGTGCCCATCCAACAATTGTGACGGCGGCAATGCGGACCCTGAGAGGGATGACAAATCATTGAAAGTCTCGCTGGTCGTTGCAGGACGCATGGTGGAGATGAACGCCGAAGGCGCTCCATTGGTATGAATATCATTGCTATCATCATGTGAAAAAATGCCCTTAATGGCATCATGATCATCGTAATTAACACCTGCCGAGGGAAATGAATTTGACCGCCGAACGGAGTCATCGGTTGGGCTCACTGCAGCGCAGCGAAGAGGCAAGACGGATGCCATACTGTCATTTGAATACGCACCACCACCGTACCGGTCTGCACAGCATTCATCAAAGGAGAGTACGCCCTTGGATGCCTTTGCCCGCCGTGGAACATTCAATGGCACGCTCGGAACAGGAACCGTTGTCTTCGTCATCACCATTTCCTCCAAATTGACATGTCCACCCTGTTGCTGCATCGTATTTCCCTCGGCAGATGACTTACACCTGCGTGGCGAACATCTCTTCTTCGTCGCCTTCAAAGCATTACCGTCGCCATTTACACCACTGCGGTTAAAAAGTTTCCTGCAACGTGCTCGTATATCCCCCTGTTGACTCTGGCGTTTGGAATCACACAACTGCTTTCGTCTCTCCGCCTCGCGTCGCTGATGTTCCTGTAGATGACGAATCAGTTGAGCTCGCCCGTTTTCTTCCTCGTCTCCTCGAGTGTCTTCCTCGCCATTGACATGGCCATCGGCGTACACGCCACTGTATCGGGCTAGCAGACGGCGGCTCAGCGCCAGTTGGGCCACCTCGGAAATAATGCGTTGAGCTTCCTCCGTGGATTTGTGCTCGAGCACAGTGACCATCAGGTTGCATATACTCCACTCCTCCTGCGTGAGCTGGAGAAGCGCATCACCGTTCGTCACGGGGAGCCCCACCTCTGGTCGGATCTCCACTGCCTTGTGGCGGGGCGATGCTGCGGAACGAGCACGTCTTCCGGGTACCGCGGCAGACGACAACAACGATGATGGCTTCCGTCGCAGCAACAGCGGTTGACAGTATGGGTTGAACGACTGCAGCCATCTCTCTTGCGCTGAAAGACGTCCAGCGGTGCGTCGCTCACCCGCCGCCGATGGCCGCCTTGGCGCCCCGCAATTTGGCATCCCCCTCTCTCCTCTTCTCACCGCCGCCACCCCAAACAAACTCCGCTGTAATGTGTCCTTCACGTTGACCCGTTTTCTTTGGTGAAAAAATTTCCTGTCCCTCCGCCGGCCTCACCCCCAACACAATTCAGCCCGTCACCAAAAGAAGCGAAGGCAGCACGCACACAAGACAAGACATTTATAATAAAAATAAAAAAAGAAAGAAAAAACGGATGTGGCAAACAGAACAACCGCCAGGCAGGATGCATAACAGACGGCAGCCTCCTCCCCAATGAAGGGAGAAAAGTAAAAAAACAGGGAAACGGCATCTACTGCAAAAAAAAAAAGTTCGTTTGTTCGTATCATTAGTTGAGTCTTCATTTCACACCTGCGTGTTTTTCTTTTTGTTCTGTTTTTTGTTTTGTTTTTCTGCCTTTCGTTTGTTGTTAAATATTTAAAAAAAAAAAGAGAGAGAGAGAAAGGGAAAGAAGGGATAAGTCCCCTCCTCCCATCAGACCGTGGAGGGGAGTAGAATGAAGTGAAGAGGGGAGGAAAGCACGGAAAAAACAAAAAAAAAGGCAGTGGCGTACCTTCACTGATGTCACGATACCGCCGCCCCTCCACACACACAAACTGACACCCCTTCCCCTCTCATCTTGCTGGTTCACTGCGCCGTTTCGGTTGCCTTTGATGTTTTCTTCCCTTTTATCCTCTCGTGTTTCGGCTCGTTTACTTTTTTTTGTTGTTGTTTTTTCCCTCCCTCCCCTTCATCCTGCAGCCATTCGATCATTCCCTCTTCCCTTCTTTGGTCTTCGCCTCAGCCCGCCGCTGCCGCCCCTAGCGCCGGTCCACTACCTCCAGCTTGTCCAGCACCGTCTGATGCACGGAGCGGGCCTGTGAGCTCACAACCATCTGCTCCGAGACGGAATCTATCTTTGCGCGCTGCTTCGTCTCGCTGATAAGGTTGGCGAGCCACACCTCTGCGTCCGCGGTTCGCGTGCCTAGCTTCTCCGCCACGTACGGAATGGACACGACGCCGTGAGTCATCATGTAGCGGGCAAAGATAAGCCGCCTCGCGTTCTCCAAAATCTCATTCGCGTGCAAGCTGAGGAAGTAGTCGCCAAGCGCTGTCGATTTAACCTCGGGTAGCAGCGCAAGGGCATCTTCAAAGGATTGCCGGTTAACAATCGCATTTACGAGCTGCGTGATGGGGTCAGAGTACTCGTAAACATTTAATACCATCGCCGCAGCGCTTCGCAGGGCAGATCGACGCTGTTTGTTAAGTATGGCAGCAGCGCAGATGTAACGCAAATAGTGCGGGCACACCGTCTCCACAACGCTCTGGTAGACAAAGTTTGTCTTAATGTCAAAGACAAAGTTCAGCAGGTGCGTGGAGTACTGATTGCCGCCCTTGAAAAAGGGGAACAGCACCCAGTGCAACAGCCACGCCCGTTCCCGTGTGGTCGTTGTGTTAGCAACACGAAATATGTCCTCCTCAAAGACATCCGCATTTTGTTGCCGGCGTATCTTCTCCGCCGCCGCAATGGCGGAAGGCCAATTGCATGTGCACATGTCGCTGACCAACTTCCCCCACAGAAGTGTCCTCTGATCAATTTCATAGCCCACAACGCACTGACACAGCGAGAGCAGTTCTGAGGCATCGGTATAACGGGCGGCGTCGTAGTATAAATAAGCTAACTCCATCACGGCTTTCATGACGTTGGATGTGATGCCTTTGGCCTCCAGCACGTCGCGGGAGAGCTCGCGGTTGCTACGCAGCGCATCAATCTCACTTCCGGTCAGTTTGAACTGATATGTGCTGTTCTCCGTCTCGCTCTTCTCAAAGAACTCATCGAGAGCCGGTCGGGCGCGCTGGGCAGTCTCCTTAATTTTTCGCTCCTGCTCCACCGACACCTCACCCTCCGCTGTGAGCGCCGTGGTCGCCTGAACAGCGCGGAGGGCATCCGCGACGTCAAGCCCCTGTTCGTCGTAGAAGTACAGCAGGCCAAGCGCCAGGTGCTTGTCAAGGTGCGGCAGCAGACACCGCAACATCTCCGTCATTTTCTTCCCTTCTCTCGCTCTCAAACAGACTTAATTCCTACAAAAAAGAACGGCCCATACACACGTACACGCATGCAGGTACACATCGACATGCACAAAGGGGGAAAGAGAAAAAAAAAAAAAAAAGGATGTCAAAATGCGCTGCGCGTCGTAAAAGGTGTGTGTGTGTGTAGGGGGGGGGGGGGGGTCGATGATACTTCAAACACACCCGCAATGCATACAAACAGACACAAACAGAAAAAAGAGAAAATCAAAAGAAAAAGAAAAAAACAACGCCTCTACAAACAACAACAACCAGTCAACATAGTAAAAAACGGCAAAAAATAAAAATACAAACGTACAGATAATGACAACAACAAGAAAAAAGAACGCCAATTAACCCTGAAGCCTGCATATATACCTGTATGGGTACTGCGTCCTGCGTAGGTAGGTGTATGAATCTATGTGTGCATGTATCTTCTAACCTTCCCTTCGCCATTTAGGAACGAATGAGCTCGAGTAGGTCGCTGTATATGTTCTCACAGTAGTTGTTCTCAGCCGCAATCTCCATCATCATGTCATGTAACCTCAGTTTGTCCTCTACCTTTGCCTGCTGCTGCCGCAAACTGCGAAGCTGATGTACCTTGCGGTCCAATTCATTCATAATGCTGCGCATGCGTCGACTCACCTCCACCGAGTCCGCTACGGGGTCATTTAGTGCCACACTGCAGTCCTGATACTCCCTGCGCAACGAAAGAATCTCGCGCAGCAAGGAACGACATACCGCCTCAAGATGACGTCCACTTTTCGTCACCGCACGACTCGGTGTCCTCGTTTTTGCACTACTATCCACCACATGCCGCGGTGGTGATGATGAAGCCGATGCCACCGCTGTCTCCTTCCCCAAAAACGAACCTGACGGTTCGCATTTTCCCAAAAGAGGCTTCGGTTTTGTCTCACCGAGTGGACTAATGTCGTAACGTGGAGAATTCTCTAGTCGTCTATCCATTGGTGAAGTGATGCCACGGCGTCGATAGTAAAGCCGTGGCTTGTAGTAATTCTGCCACTCCACCGTCGACACAATGGCCGCGATGTGGTGCGAGGAAGGCGAAGTGGTGTGGCACCGATCGGGCGGCCCGGACGGGAGAAACACCTTCTCCAGCCCGCAATAGACACCCTGTCGCCGACTGCATCGATCCTGTCGTTGAGCCTCAGCCGCTTCACGTGTGTGCTGCTCCTCCACATCCTGCCGCAGCCGCTGCAATTCATCGTTGAGGCCCCGCTGTCTTCCCAACACCTCGCGTAGCTGCATTTCATGCCAAGTCTTCTCTTCCTGCGCGAGGTCAGCCTCGGTGCGTGTGGCTTTCACTTGTTCCTGCAGCTCCAAGAGCTCGCGCTGCAGTGCCTTTTCTCGCCCCTCCCGTTTATGCTGCCGTGCCCGCATCTCATTGCGGCACTGCTTCTCTCGCTGAAGCCGCATCGACGTCAATTCTTCCTTGGCCCTTTCGTTCTCCATCAACAGACGCTGCAGTTCATCGCGAATTCGGTCTTCTGCGGCGGCATGAATGGCCCGTTCCTTCTGCAGAAGAAGCGTGAGCTCCGCGCGGTGTCGCTCGAAACTACTGCGGGCCTTTTTCTCTAAATTGGAGTACAACTCGGCGTCTTCCTGCACCGACTGCAGTTTCATCTGAAGATCGCCCAGTGCTTCCGTCACAGAGGACGTTGACAAATCAAAGTCCATGTCTTCGCTCCTCCTCCCCCGTTACTGATGGCGCCGCAAAGAACTATATATATATATATATATCTCAGCCAATGGAGAAAAATAAAACTAAAAAGAGGGGAGCGACAGAGGCACGCACGCAGCCGTAAACGCCACACACGACTTCCTCCACTACCAACACCTCAATTTAAAAAAAAAAAAAAAACAGCAAATAAAGTCGTTGGTAATATATATATATATATATACACTATGCCTGTGCTGCTCAGGAACGCAGTAGATGTGTTTATCACATGAAAAAAGACGCTGAGAGGAGAGGCACCTGATGTTTGTTTGTTTGTTTGCTTCCTTCTTTTTTATTTTCCATCCATATAAACCCCTTGCTTTTCGCCATCTCACCATTTATATAAAATGTGTGCATATATAGATATAGATATATATTCCACCACAAGATTTGTTTGTGTCTCCCTCTTGCTGTTTTATCCCGTTGCTTCACAAATCTCTCCTTTTATTTTTCTTTTCCTTTTTTTCTTTTTTTCTTTTTTTTTTTTTTTCTTGCCTTTGTCACTTCGGCAACTTTTCGCTCATGAGAAATAATTTTACCCCCCACCCCTTCCTCTCTTTCTCTATTCATATCTCGCTCTTATGTCTTTATACAACTGCATCTCCTTCACACGCACACCCTCTCATTCATGCGTGTTGAAGGCGTGTGGCGAAGTCCCTACGGACGTTCGTCGCCCCTTCTTTGGCGTTCATCCAAAATATATAAATATAAATATTTTCCTGTGGCCCCCTTTCCGGCTCGGTTTCCCACTTGCGTGTGTGTGTGCTTGTTCTCGCTGCGCTGCTACACGGTGGGGCTGCTCAAACGTTCCTCTCATTCCTGCGAATCCTCCTCCTCCTCAAGAAAGGCACGCACGCCATCAATAAAACCCAAACAACTGACCGCCACGCGCAACATGCCCTCCTTCCGTGCATCCCCCTCATTGTCATCGGCGTACATCTCACGCTCCCGCGCCAACCGGCGCACTCGTGCCCCAAATTCGACGAGGGATTCGCCGCTGACGATGCAATACCCACGTTCGTCGTACAGCTCCTCGTCGCAGCCGTTATATAGGCACTCCAACAGCTGCGGGCCGCGCAGGTGCAGCAGGCAGTTTCTATCAGCAACGGCAATGCAGGTGGCCTCCATTATCGCCTGCATCTCGTCTTGCCCCGTCACCATCTCCAGATAGAAGGGATGGCACCACTGCCCAAAAAGACCATTCACCGCCTCAATCACGGGGCGCGGGTCGTGGCTGGGGCCATGTTTCTCTAATACATGTGTTAGAAGACGCTCCGTTACAATGAAGCAGAGATCACTATTTTTGCGCTCGAATGAAAGACGGGTGTTCCTCATTTGAAATACGCAATGTTCAATGTGGGAGGGATTCCTCAGTGCTTGATTCACAAGTTCTACCACCGCCTCCCTAAAACCTGCCGTCTTTTCTGAATCGTCATCATCATCATCGTCACCATCATTATCGTCGGATGCCTCACTCGCCTCACACGGAACTGGATCCCTCACAAAGAGCTCCCGCGTGGGAATAATGTTGTTGACATGTCGCTTCGGCAGGGCCTTGCCTCGGCCCCCATGTCCAGTGATTCCCTCCTCAGTCTGCGAAACCTCGCAGTTAATAATCGCTTTATCCTGCACAACAACCCCTCCTGGAGGGGAATTACTATCAGTTATGCAACTGCCGCACGGGACCACGCCAATATTACAGCCACTACCAATAATGGAGTTTGACACCTCTGCCCTATCATTCAGAACAACATTGTAGCCAATGAGGGAGCGAATTAAGAAGCAGCCGCGTCCAACAACTGCCCCGTCCAGCAGAACGCAACCAATAATGGTGGAGCCCTCGCCAATCCGAACTCCCTTCCCGAGAACAGTTCCACGTATCACTGTGTTGGGTGGTACCACTACCTGTTCCCCAACAACAACCGATGGTCCACACGTGTTCGAGAGCACCTCAGCCTTTTTCTGGTGCAGATAGACACTCTGACAGTGCGGCGACACAGCGTATCGAAATCCATCCCCTAAAAAGCTAGATTCACGTGTAAGAGGAAACATGCGGCGGAAGCAGACATCAATGTTTGCTTGAATGTAAGCCCTAAGACTGTTGATGGGTTGTATAATGCCCATGGGTGGTGTCACAGCTTGAATGCCAAAGACGTTGCCAAACAACTCTTGACTGGCCAATAAGCTGACGAAGAATGAGTGTGCATCCACCGTGTGAAATGTAAAGAGCGACAATGCCCCTGCAGAACAAAAAAAATACCCGGTAGGCCCAAGATCGGTCCTCACGGAAAGAGATTCATTTTTTCTAAAGTTCATCGTCACAGCCTCTGCCAGCTTCTCGTCCTGCTCCAAACGCACCATGTTGTGCACAACACCTGTCGATTTTTCTAGCGTAAACATCGTCAAGTGATTCGGCAGGTATTCTGGAGCCGTATGTGGGCGTCTCTCTGCCGCGCCAATGTTCACGCCAACGGTGCTCGTAGAGTCCCGCTCTAATATAGAGCTGCCGGCCGCACGCTCTTGCTTGTTAAGCTCCCCAACAAGGACATCATGAAGAGTGTCCTCCAGAAGAGACTTGACAGACGCGCACAGCATCGTTGCCGCGTAATTTTTAATATTCATTGTCCGCTGAATGTGTGTCTCCAAGAGATCAGACAAATTCTGAAAGGACGCAATCGCATCAATCGGCACAAAAAGAAATGATGAGTTCTGTTGTACAATGTTTTGTTCCAAAATCTGCGTTGCGGCATCAAACAAGTTTGTCATTTTACGCGTACTCGCCACAACCTCCACCTTCAAGTCGCTCCCCTGCATTCCCGGCCTGCTGCAGGCGGTACGGTTGCCCTGCAGATGTTGACACACTGGCGCCACAGACTCGCTATTGAGTAAAATATAAATCTCATTTGCTCCATTTCCCGCGAGATTCTCGAGGATGTAGTCAATGACGGGTGTGTTGCAGACAGGCAGCAGGGCGAAGGGAAGTTCCTCTGCTGGGGCGACAGGGAACAGAGGGTGGGAGGAGGCGTTAAACACCTCCCCAATAACAATGACAACAAACGGCGGGTTTTGACGCTTTCGTCCCACTTCCATCCCTCGGCGTGATGCGGAGTAATCCATCAATATGCCACTCCAGTCAACCAGCCGGGTTACTGTCTCCTTCCGTCACTTCCTTCTCCGTCTGACGCCTTCTTATTCCTCTTATTGTTATTCTTATTATTATTATTGTTGTTGCGACAGTAACGTGCACAAACGCCACACACCACCCCGTTGGCAAACATTCAAAAAAAAGAAAAAAAAAACCGAACGGACACCTCACCTTTGCCAGCAACATCTGAAAAGGCAGCACAGTGGGATGAGAAAACACATGCATAAACAAGTATACACGTCCGTTTTTGTTTCGTGTTGTTATTGTTGTTTTTTTGTAAGTGTGTGTCTGTTTGTGGTGAGAGAAGAAAAGAGAAATGCCTCTGAAAATAAAGAAACAAGCAGGCGCAGGCGCAAAGAAACTTCCAATATTTTTCCCTCACATCCTAATTTATTCATTCATGCGTTCACCTTCTCTCTACCACATTCACCACACCCTTTCCCTCTTATCATGAATTTTGTTCCCAAGCCGATATTCCTCCACCCTCTGGATGTAAACAAAAGTATAAGTGCTCTTTCTTACTCCCACAGCCCCGCCTTTGCTTTCCTGCCTCTTCAGAGTGGGCGGGTGCTCTGTTTTTTTTTTTTGTTTTTTTTAATCACTGAAGTCATACGACGATGAACCGCTCGAAGCCTCATCATCGTCGTCTTCATCATCGTCATCGTCGTCATCAAAAAAAGAGTCT
The DNA here is from genome assembly GCF_000209065.1 of Trypanosoma cruzi. NCBI lineage: Eukaryota > Euglenozoa > Kinetoplastea > Trypanosomatida > Trypanosomatidae > Trypanosoma > Trypanosoma cruzi. Next base: position 26,844 of record NW_001849278.1, on the reverse strand, counting down.
TCATCGCTGCTGCTGCTGCGGCGACGTTTCCTGGAGCCTTGCGACTTCTTCGGTTGTGATTTCGGCCGTTGTGGTGACCGCTTTGGCGGTGGCACGGGAGCCAACGTCTTCTTATCGACGCTGCTAATGCCCAGAAGCGCAAGATCATCGTCTGTGTCCGTGTCAATTACTGAAGCCACCCGCGTTGATTGTGGTGGTGGTGTGAACGCTGCAGTTGTTGTTTTGGCGGTGGTGGTGGTGTTTTTGTTGTTACATTTCGGCGCGGTGCGTGTGAGAGCCTCAATGCCAAATTCGTCAATGTCAAAATCATCGGTGACGACAACTTTCTTCGCTGCCTCCTTCTTGACACGTTTGAGGCCTTCCTCCTTCGGTTTCCGAGGTGCCCGCTTCGCCGTCGGTCGCTTCGGCTGCGGCTTCGTTGCCCCGCCGCCCGCGTTGTTGCCGGGGCCGTCATCGTCCAGCACGACACCATCGCTGCCGCCGTCTCCTTCTTCGTCGCCGGGCCGCCAACCCCTTCCACCACCGCCGCCGCTGGCATCACTCATAAAGAGATCGTCATCAGCATCAATGTCATCGCTGTCGTCATCTGAGTTCTTCTTCCGTCTCCGCTTTGCCGCGGGTTTACGCCCGACTGATGGGTTTTTACGGTCGCCACCCGCGTCGCCATCCACGCGTGCCGCACGACCGCCCTTCTTTTCGGTTTTGATGAACTCCTTCGCGAGTGCCTGTCGCGCCTTCTCCGACAGCAGCGGCACGCGCAGCCTTCGCGGGTCGAACGATCGCTTCTTCTCCATCTTCTTCCGCTGAATGGATGCAATCTCCTTTGCGCGTTCCTCAAATAAATTCTCAATGCGTGGACGCAGCTGGTTAAGGTCCTCCGCCCACAAATCCTTCGGTGTCCGCTTCTCCAGCGCAGCAAGTTCATCACGCGCCTTCTGCAGCTGCGACTGCAGCCGCGCGATCATTTCCGCAGTCAAATTCCACAGCCGCATCCCTAATAAATAGTCGTAGTCCCGCGCAGCACGTCGCATCTCGGGGGTTTCTTGATTGTCCTCATCTCCCCCCTCATCGACGGCGGGCTGCAGCACAAGAAAAACGTCCTCCGCCGTGGCGTGTGTGGCATCCGCTGCACCCTCCTCCTCCCCCTGCTGGATTGTGGTGGAGCTCACCTTCTTCTTCTGCTGGAGAGGGAACGGGGCGTAGCCGCGCTGTCGCAACTCCTCCAGCAGCTCCTTCTTGCGTCGCCGCGTCACAATAAGGCGGCCGTCCACCACCTCCGTCACAAAGCGCACCATGTTCTCCAGCTTGGACGCAACAGATCGCAGGTCACCAATCAAAAAATCTCGCCGCTTTGCGTAGTACTCAAGGCGCACCAAATAAAACTCCTTTAGTACCGCCTCGGCGTCGCGGTACTTCGTGATCTGCCCCTCCCTGTCAAAGGCAATGATGTTTGTGGCGTGGATGTACTCACGCAGCTGCAGCCTCTCCTCCACACAGCCTTGCGCCACCCAATGATGGAGCACCTCGGGGTGTAAGAAGACCTCAAAATCAACTGTCACATCTGTGTTGTGTTCGCGGTACTGTACCACAACCTCCTTCTCGCGCAGCTCCTCAAGAAACTTTTTATAACCCTGCGTCCACGTCCCAATAGGCAGCTCTGTGATTTGCACAACACCGTCCGGTCGCACATTGGCACACCCTGTGGAGACAAATTTTCCCTTTTCCTTCTCTTCAATGGTGCCGGCGAAACCAAAGTACCATGGCTTCATCGGTTGAACCTCCTCCCCCCGTAAAAGACGCATCAAGTTATCTATGACTTCAAGGGGTGAGTAGTTGGGGATGTTCGTCGCAAACCCCGTCCCGATACCGGAGGTGCCATTCACCAACACCATCGGAATGACCGGCACGTAGTAAAAAGGCTCCACCGAAAGACCATCATCATCCTTGTAGTCCACAACAAAGTCATCCGATGGGTGATAAATGTACCGCGCAATGTTTGTGAGGCGGGTAAATATGTAACGACCCGCAGCATGATCTTTTCCCCCCTGGAGTCGTGTACCAAACTGACCGTCTTGCTGCAGAAGCGGTACATTATTGGAGCCCACAAAATTCTGGGCAAGTCCCACAATCGTTTGTACCAGCGATTGTTCCCCGTGGTGGTACGCCGCATGCTCAGAGACATAACCGGCGAGTTGGACCACCTTAATGGAACGTGTGAGACGACGCTTGAAGGAAGAAAAAATAATCTTACGCTGTCCAGGCTTCAAGCCGTCTATTACACTCGGGATGGAACGTTCGCAATCGGCCACAGAAAAAAGAATCAGCTCCTTGTCCACAAATTCCGAGTACCTCACAGTTCGAACGTTGTAGTTCATAGACTCGTTCACATTTGTGTTCGCCTTAAATTGTGTGATCCAGTGCTTTCTTTCCTCTACTTTGTCCTTCGCGAAGGCCATGACAATGCGGGCGTCATCGGTTGCGTCCTCATGCACAAAGTCAAGCCGGTGACGGTCAATATTCTCAAAATACTCACGTCCCTCCTTCGCGCCTGAGGTACCGAGCCCTTTGTAGTACCGTATTTCGTAGTTTCGTATGCCATCGCCAATGGCGTTCTTCCACTCAAAGTAGTCCGGCATTGAAAAGAAGGAAATGGCACGATCGTCACCATCGGAACGTCCTTTTTTACGTGCCTTAACAATAGGCGTAATGAACTGCTGCAGGAATCCAGGTGTCTTAATTAAATCTGGCCAATAGTGGTGAATCATGTTGATGATGAGGCCTTTGATGTGGGAGCCATCATGATCCTGATCTGACATGATCATCAGGTGTCCGTAACGCAACCGTTCCACGCCGCTGTACTTTTGACGAATGTCAAGGCCCATGATCTTACTGACAGCTTGAAACTCTGCACACGCCATTACTTTTTTCAGTGTTGCGTCACGCACGTTGAGGGGTTTCCCACGCAATGGAAACACGCCAAAGTAGTCACGGTCCTTCACGGCAAGTCCGGCCGTACAAAGCGCCTTTGCTGAGTCCCCCTCCGTGAGGATAAGGGTACAACGATGGCTATACTTTCCGCCCGCTTCATTCGCGTCATCTAATTTGGGAATTCCAAGAATCTGCTTGCGGTCGGCGTTGCGCAGTTTGGAGGCAATCTCCCGCGTCAGTTTGCTGTTCGCCATCTCCACCGCCCGCTCCACAATGCTGGATTTCAGAATGCAATCGATCATGGAGGGTGGGAGGTCGCAGGTGGATCCAAAGCGGTTCTTTGGCGTGTTCAGTGTCTCCTTCGTCTGCGAGTCAAAGCCGGGGTTCTCGACGAGGCAGTTGATGAACACAAAAAGGTGGGGACGAATCATGTGCGGTTTCACCTCCGTCTTGCTCTTGCGCTTCGCCTGCTCCGTCACCTTTGCGATCACCTGGTCCGTGATGTACCTCACGTGTGTTCCACCCCGCGTGGTGGCGATGGAGTTCACAAAGCTCACCTGCTGAAACCCGATGTTTGACACACGCACACACACCTCCCACCGGCCATTCACGCGGGCATAACTCGCCGCCTTTCTCTCCTCGCCCATCATTGGGTACAGATCCACATACTCTAGAAAGGAGGAACAGGCAATCTTTGTATCGTTGAGGTAGCAGCGAAGGGACTTGTCTGTGCAGCCTGCTACATCATACACACGACGTCGCATCATGTGCACCATGTCTTCGCCAAACCCCTGAAGGTTGAACTTCGCAAAGTCCGGGTAAAATGTCACGACGGTGTAGTCTGGCCCCTCAGACGGCGTAATGACGGGTTCCTCGCTTTCCAACATGTTGTTCCGCCACCGCATAAAGAATTTCTTGCGAGAGCGGCTATGCACCGTCTCCACCTCAAACCGCGTGGAAAAAACATTCGTTAACTTTGCACCAAAGCCATTTCGGCCGCCAGTGACTTTCGCCTCGGTGTCATCGTAATTGGACGACGTCAGCAAATAACCGAAAATCATCTCTGGTACCCACAAGTTGTGCTCGCGGTGCCGCTGCACGGGGATACCCTCGCCGTTGTTGTATACCCGCACCATACCCCTCTCGGCGTCAATCCACACCTTGATGGCAGTCTGACCGAGCGGGTCCCGCACTTTGTTGTCCGCGGCATTGACAAGAATTTCGTCAAATATTTTATAAAGCCCGGGCGTCCAAGTGCACTTTCGTAACTTCATGATATTCTCCGCCTCGTCGTAGAGCCACATGTCCTCCGTGACGGGTTCAATTGTGCCAATGTACATGTCAGGGCGAGACAAAATGTGTTCATGCTGTGTTTTCTTTTGGTAAATCTCCTCCACAGTTCGATTAGCCATTTTTTGTCGTTGTTGTTCGAATGTCCTCTTCACTTCTTCTGTGCGTTTATTCTACGCCCTTATATTTTACCTGTCTTTTTTTTCCCCCTTTCTTCTTCTCCTCCCCTTTTCCTTTCTCAAAAAATATAAACGAATAAGACAGCCACCGGCCGCCTCTGTCTTGTGTGTCCTCTTTTTTTTTTTTTTTAATGGTCCTTTCCTCTGATGGATGGTTACTTGTATTCCCTCCGCTCAATAATGTCGTATTGACTACAACTTTTTCCCCGCCCTTTATGCCGGCAATGGTATGAAGTGTGTACAGGCACACAAAGGAATCAATGTATGAACGTACGGCGTGTTCCCTCTCACCCTTTTCCTCTTCGGCCTCCTCCCCCGGTGCAAAAGTATTTATGTGCTCTTGCCTCTCTATTTCTCTCTCTCTCTCTGTTTGTGTGCGTGTCTATATAAATGTATGTATATATGTATATATCCCAGTCTCCGCCCTTCTGTATTATTTGTATGTATTGTTTGTGGGGAATTTACTTTCTTTTCGCTCCGCCCTCTTCTGCGCCAGAAAGAAAAAAAAGTGTCGAATCAGCTCTGTTTGATGTCAGGCCTCAACTCCAAGCACTTCGTAGCGGGGGGGGGGGGGGGGAGGGAAAAAAAAACAAAAAAAAAAAAAAGCATCGAAGTTCGTCCGAAACAAAAAGGAAAAAAAGCCCCTGC
>NW_001849278.1:3624-21699 GCF_000209065.1 Trypanosoma cruzi | reverse complement strand
GTCGGCCATAGATATTGGTGCCAACGGATCATACTCTCTATGAAAAATACCGTAGGGCGCATAATACCAGGGGGCAAAAACAAACTTGCATAAGTACACAAAGTATCGAATTGTTGTCGGTGTGCGGCAGTCACGAAGAAGACGTTCTTCAAAAAAATCCAGTAGCTTCTCCTCACGGCGTGTTCGAATCATTCCCAGCGTCACCTCCCTATACACCGAAGTTAAAATAGGGCCATGAATGCGGGTAGACCCGCATGGCGGCGGGGAAACAGTTCCCGCAGCTGCGTTGCCACCGCCGCCGCCGCCTTTGGCCTCCTTCAGCCCAATGTCTTCCAGAGAGAACCACCCACTCAGGCGGTGATTCAAATCCTTCAGACGCACAAAACCGTATAGCGGCGGTGTAAACAGCGGGGCGTGAGTGTCGACATGAAGAGAGGCCGGTGTCCATAGGTAGCGAACCTCCAGCAATTGTCCTCGCCGTACCGTGGCGTCAGGCCCCCGCACGCTACAAGGCGTTCCAAGAATCGACGACTGGCGCGGATACTCCTCGGCCTTCCTGTCGCTCTTCTTCTCCATCGGTTCCCGTTTTCGCACCGCACCCTGCTGTTGTTGCTGTCGCTTCGTTTATCGACTTCGTTTTTTGCCGTTGTGAAGGTACCGGGCATCGACAGACACACCGCGCACACTTCCATACATAAAAAAGGCAAAAAAAAAAAAAGAAAAGGAAAAGGAAAAAAACTTAACGGCAGCAGCTTTCTTAGAGAAGCAGACGCCCATTCGGCGTGCACTCCTTCGCTCGCATGTTCCCCACACCCTCCCTCGGCCCTGACGTCTTCGTTTTCAGAGATTTCTTCTCTTTTTTTTTCTTCTTCTTCCTTTTTTCGTTTCAATCTCCGTGCGGTAGGGCGAGGGAAGCGCGGTGCAGCCCACCAATCCCACGTGTCCCTAAATTGTGGCCCCGGGCGAGTGAGTAAAGGAAGAGAGCGTGTCAACAACGAAGAACAGAACAAGAACTAAAAGGGGGAACAGGAAAATGTCCAAAAAAAAAAAAAAAAGGCATACAGTGCGTCAAATTCATCGACGTATAAAAAAAATTGGGAAAAAAAATACACACAAAAAAAAGACCACACACGCACATACACACAGAGGGAGAGAGAGAGGGGGATGTGCATTCATGAAAGTTCAGAAAGACGCTAATAGGCCTGAAAAGCCTTTGAAAAACGTGCTTCCAGGCGCTCCTCGATCTTCCGCTGCAACTGTGAACTTGTCAATACTTCAGCCGCCATCCTTGTTGTGAGGTGTGGATGGACTCCCCGGTTTGGAGTTTGTCGTGGCAGCGGTGACTGCGATGACCGCGCGCCCGAATTCACAAGAATAGTGAAGTCCTCCCCACCAAAATGTCGTGGTGAAAGGTGTTGTTGCTTTTGTTGTTGAATAGGGCGGCTGTGCACAACAGGAACAGGCTGTCGCGGTGTTGTCTTCTTGGCCCAGCGACCCCGCTGTGACGTGTTGCCAAACGAGTGCGAGGTGGGGCTACCCTGAAGGAACTCCGGTTCCATACATGAAGGAAGCTGCTGGGCCTGAAAATGTGGATCTTGCGGTAGAGAAACCCTCCGCATCGACGCAGGCCGGGGGGATCTACTTTGCATCCTCTGCAGTTTCTCCCCCAGTCGCAATTCCCGCTTCAACGTGCGACGTTGGCGCTCCGCCGACAACAGTGGCGGCGGCGGGGTGAACATGGACACAAAATCTGTAGGCTTCTCTCGTGCATTGGTGGTGTTGCCGTCGTGATTCGATGAATGGCCGTCCTTCCTGCACGACACCATGCCACTCTCTTTAATACCGGCAAGAAGAACTTTATTCTGCCCATGTGCTTTCCGCGACCCTGACAGGTACTTCTCCATCTCCTCCAGAAGCTTACACCGTCGTGATTCCATTCGATCAAAACATTGTGCCTGTCTCTGAGCGCGCAGGATTATCATTCGTTGCTCAACAATCTCGCAGGCCAGCATGTTGGACGTTAAGTTTTCCATCTCAGCACGCAGGGCTGACTCAAGCTCCTCCTCTTGTCTCGCGAGCTCTTTAAGATATTCCATCACTTGAGAATCTACCGGCTTTCCTGGAACAACACGAGACAACATGGCATCCAGCAGCACCTCCTCGTGCTCCCATGCAGGCTGTTCCTCATGCCCTCGAAGCCTCGGTGGTAGCGATGGCTTATTATCCCCATCAGAGGAGGATTTCTGCTTCCGAACGGGTGGCTCCATATCACGAATATAGGAGGGATTAAAATTGAGTCCGGGCCGCCGCTCCACTTGTACGTTTGGCGGAAGATCACAATACGGAAAGGAACCAAGGGAAGTGACCGAAACAGATGGCCTCTCTGAGGCTATAAAATTTTTGACTGCGTCTTTCTCCCCCTCTAGTGGCTCCTGCTGATCATGGGGATCCAGAGGAGGGGATGGAAATGTCGCGGCAGGCAGGGATTCGGGGGAGACCGTCCCATTTTCCAACTTCTTTTCAGAAAATAACGATGGGGTGAGTTGAATGTTTGCTTCTGTCTCTTTGATCGATGATGCCTCGGCACTTTCCTCTACTTTGGGGTTTGTTGAGTCTCTCAGTTTTGTTTCACCGACGTCGGGAAGCTGAATTTCAACTGCTGGTTTCTTCGCCTCTCCATCGGCCTCGGAGGTAATCTTCCATTTTTCCGTGGGCACGCTTCGATCTGGTAGATTTGGGCCCTCTTCAGGTAACTGCGACAGCTTTTCTAACTCCTCCTGTGGCTCCTTGGTGAACTCCTTTTCTTGTGTCCGCAATGACCTCTGCTGGGTGCTGGCCGTCTCCGTGGAGTCATCGACGACAGCCGCATTGGTAGTTCCCTTCAGCATTTCACTTGGCGTATCCTCCCTCGGCTGTGGCGGTTTGGATACTGACAGCGACGTAGGTACTGCCGGTGGAGCGGAAACCGCAAAGGGAGGGGGCGTCATAACTTCAAAATTCTTGGCGAGTTCAGTGATGCTTCCTCGGCCCTTCGTCACTTTTTTCGTTCGTGACCACTTGTACATCTCCAGGTAGACAATTTGGTTTGCGGGGTACATGGCACGGAATACATCACAGAGCTGGTCAACGGTGATCTTGCCCTCACCATCGGGAGGGGCGTGTGCCTTGTAGAGGTTCGGTACGTCCAGGCGTACCGCACGCATCAAGGGATCGAGCGTTGAGCGGAGGGTTTTTAGGTCCGTGCGGTCCTCACCGTTGAAAACACCCCTCTTGAGAGCCCCCCGGATGTAATTCCACACCAGATCGTCGTACGAGATTTTTGAGGCCTTCTGTAGTTCATACATGAGGGAGAGAAAACTGTTTGAGTTCAGCGGGCACTTGGCCCGATACTGGTCGATAAGAGCCTGATGCTCAGCTGACGCAATGATGTCCATGACGCTCATCAGTTCCTCCTCGGAGATGGGCTTTCCATCGTGGAAGGACTCGTGTATGTCACGAATATGCTGGCGATACTTGAAGGGCACAGACATGTTTTCTAGCCAAGTTATGATACCGAGATATATGCCTGGATGTAGATATATATGTAGATATTTATTTATTTATTTATATTTATGCCTATATATGATTCTCGGTGCGAGAAGACAATGAAACACAATCCAAAAGAAAAAATAAATAAATAAATAAATAAATGAGTAATTAAGGGAGGAGTAGATGACAAGCACAAAAAAAGGAGTTGATATGCAGAAGAACACAACAGAAAAAATAAATAACCCCCCTTACGGAAGATATACATGAGATTACATCAACGTATACATACCGTTTATGTGCTGCACTGTTGATTCCCGCATTATTCCTTTTTTAAAATAATTCAGACGAATTTACCCCCTTCGTTTTGTCCCCCATTTTCTTTTTTTTTTCTTTTTTTTTTTTTTTTTTTTTTTTTCATCCTTCCTTTTTCTTCTTTTTTCATCACCCTTTGAGTTTCGCCCTTCTTTTAACATCCCTTTTTATTTTACTTTTATCACTTGGTGGTGGTGGTGGTGGTAGGGGGGGAAAAGGAAAAGAAAAAAAAATTACGTTGTTTTTTCATCTCACATGCCGCTCTCCTCTTCTCTTCTCTTCTGTTTACTTCGCGGCAGCGGTTGGAGTCCCCACCCCCATAAAAATACCCCTCGGCCCCCTATTCCTCACCCACCCACCCACCCACACACACACACATTCAGCCCGCGCGCCTTCACTTTCGCTTGTGTTGTTATCCTTCTTTTCTGTATTTTCTTTCCTTTTCTTTTTTGTTTTTTTTGTTTGTTTCTCGTTTGTTTGTTTTCTTCTTTTTTCCTTCCTTCGTTCATCCTGTCACAGCCGCACAACGAATAGACGAAGCGAGAGGCGATGGGATGAGACGCGGGGCCTCCGTTTACAAAAATAATAACAAAAAAGAAGAAGAGAGGAGAATACGTGAGGCCACCTCATTTACCCCCCGGCACACACGCATATGCACGCGGTCTTACAAACACATGGACCTGTCGGCTGATTTATTTAATCTTCTTCCAGTTCAGGTACGTCGCGACACCACCAGAGACGGCGGTGAGAGCGCCAGCCGTCACTGGGCCTGGATGCCACACACCCTTCATGTAGCCGACAGCCGCCATTGTAACCAACACATCTGAGGCATCCTTCGTCAGGTTAATCAGGGCACTCTTTGCCTCCTTGCAAGACGTCGCGGCGTCACTCGCACGCTTCTGCAGCGCAGTGCGGAGCGCAAGGAGATCCAAGACAGCGGCGAAGAAGAAGCCCCAGAACTGCGACACCTTGCTGTGGTACTGGACGCGCTTAGGCTGACCAGGCACCAGCTTGTATCGCATGAGGAAAGCAACGTTGTCACCAAGGATGTAGAGGAAGTTGCCAAGCACACGCAGAAACATAATCAACGCCGTCATCTCCATGCGGCCACCCTCTGCGCACTTCGCAAAAACGCTGCGCATCTTAGGAATATCCCCCATCCATTTGGCCATGCGCATCAGGGAGCGACCGTCCGTGATGGAGCTGGAAACCGACTTGTATGCGGACCTGCGGCACTCAACGGCATCGAGGGCGGCAAGAGCCTTCAACACACCGCCAACAAACTTGTAAATCTTGTCTCGACCGTCGGTCTGCCCAAGGAGCTTTACAAACTTGTCGAAGTCAGACATGATGCTATGTAGGGCTTTAAGCAGGAGAAAAAATTCCTTATAATTTTGTTGTTGTTGTTGTTATCGCGTTGCCTTAAATGAAGCTGTTTTATGGCTTGCGACAATTCACGGTGTCGAGAAGAGAAGTGAAAAGAAGATCGCACGGCGCCCCCCAGCAGTAGCAACCGAAAAAAGAAAAAGAAAAAAAAAAGAGGCTCCCAGCAATGGAAACACACACAAAAGGGGGCGGCAGACCCCTCCCCCTCCGTCCCCGGGCGTTCTGGCACTCGATATCCAACCCCGGCAGCTCAGGGCCGCTCGTCGGAGGCCAAATGCTCCAGCCGTGCCTCCAGCGCCGCAACCTCAGCCTCAACATTCGCCCTCGCAGACGACTCCAAGGCGTCAAAGAAAAACTTTGTCTTGTACCACTGTGGGTGATTCAAAAAACCTCGCAGAAAGGCAGCCCGACCGCGGCAAAAGTCTGTCTCGCTGTGCCAGCTATACTCCCGCCGAATGTCAAGCGCGTATCTCCGGTAACGCTCAGCCGCACTGCCCAAAATGGCAAGATCAAGATCAAGAAATATATGAAGAGGAGGCGGCGGCGGCGTTGGCTGCGGGGCGTCGTCCGTGCCGCCAGACTGCGACGCCCGGTGCATGTAGCACGGCTCCACCGCCATGTGGTGCTTCGTCTGAAGAATAAAATTCACCACCTCTTCCTCTACGCCTCGTGCAGCGTCGAGGTCATCCCAAAGCAGCGGTCCAACACGCCCCCTCGTCTCACCGTCATCCAGCGCCGTCGTGTGTAGTGTCGCACATCGGCGGACTTCACCCCAGAAGGATTGAAACCACGCCGCGCTGCGTTCCTCATTGTCGCTGCGCCTAGGGTCGTAGACCGCGTCGTGAAAGAAAATTGCCAACTCCACAACAAGTCGTCGTGCGCCCTCAGCAGGCAGACGATGCGCCACTGGAGCCTCGGACTGAAACCGTGCAAGGCAGCCCAGCATCTCCTCCAAGTGCGTCATCGTGTGGTAGTGCCGCTGTGGCTCCGTGTAGCGGGCGACGATATACTTTTCGTACAAATCTGTGGCGGCAGCGGCAACAGCGGCAGAGTCTGAGGAACTTCGCTGCAACAGACACCCGACTCGCTGTCCCCAGCAAGCAAATGTCAGTGGAAAAGCCGCGGTGGTAACTTTCATATCGCTTCCGCTCGCTTTCATACGCATGCCACGTCGCCTTCCCCCCACCCTTACTCAGTCCCTGAATATATATATATATATTCACACCTGAAGCGTGCAAGCCAAACACACGCACACCCAATCATAAAAAAAGGGGGTAAAAAAAAAAAAAGGTGTTGAAGAACGCGCAACCAACAACAAAACAAAAACAAAAAAATTCTCTCCTTTGCGTGGGGAAGCCCACGCGGGGGCTCCAGTGCCAAGAGGGGACTGTGCAAAGCTCCGCTACGAGATATAAACCCGCGGCAATGGACGCAACGAACTCGTGTCAACCACAAAGCAAGACAAAACACAAACTGATGCGAAGAAAGAAAAGAAGGTGGAGGCGAAGAGGAAAAAAAAAAGAAGAGAAAAAAGAAAAAACAAAACACACCCAAGAATTAAAGCACCGCGTTGTGAAGAGGCATAAGGGCGCAAATGTGTCCGCCAACCCACCACCACCCCGCGCCATACATGACAACATGAATGCCCAAACCTTTTCTCCTTTTATTTCTCCAAAACTGCCGTCTTCTTTGCCCCCTTCTCCCCCTTCTTTTGTTGTTTCTTTGCTTTGTTGTTGTCCCCACCGGACCGGATGAACAACGCCGCCTCGCCCCCACGAAAGACACAAAAAAAAAAAACAATCCGTTTTTTGGCTCCCTCAGTGGTTGAAAAATTTTTTGTTCCCTCCCCCTGCGACTGTTTTTTATCCGTCCCCGGCCGTCCCCACCACACCCCTCCTCCTCCCCTCTCTTCTTTCCAGGCATTCGCTGACTTATGATACGGCGACACGCATACGAGTGGAGACACGACAGTAAAAATGTAAAATTTAAAATTTAAAAAAAAAAAAAAAAAAAGAAGCAAATAATAAATATGTGAACAGACGCCAGCGTCACACATGCACACACCCAAGAACACAGAGGAGCATATATATATACATACATACATATATATATATTTAGGTGTAAAAATATGTAAGGATAATAACTGGACTACACACGCGTTGTATTGGATTTCTCTCGTTGCCTGTTCAATTTTCATTATTATTATTATTATTTCTTCTTTTTTTCTTTTTTTTTTTCTTTTTTTCCATACAATCGTCTTTTCTGTTCCTGCTCGTTCTTAAGTGTGCATACACACATATTTATTTGTATTTGTATTTATATATATATATGTGTGTGTGTATGTGTGTGTGTGTGTGTGTTCTCCTCCCTGCATGCAGTGCCAGAAAATAAAGTGATGAGAGTAAATACGCGTCTCTTTTCGTGTAGTACTGTTCTGCTTTGTAATATTTATTCCACTCTTTCTCTTTCTCTTTCTCCCTTGACTTTCGACTTCATACCTTTTCGTTTTCGTTATATAAATATTTATTTTTATATTATTTTCCTTTTCGCTTCCCTTCTGTTTCCTTTTTTTTTTTTTTTGTTTTTTGGCCTTTCGCCGTTATTCGCCTCTTTTGGGTCTCATTGCGGTGCGTGAAGGGACGTGTGGGAGGGAAGGGGGGCAGACGCATTGGCGTCGGGGTGCCGTGAAGGCCCTGTTTGGAACCATCATTCTTTTGCCTCTCCATTGCCACGCACACACACACACACACACACGCAGGAGAAAAAAAGTAAAATGAATGTCGGCTTCCGCTCCCCCCGCAAGCAGAGGCATAGTTTTCAATACACATGAAATATATGTATATATATATATATATGGAGAGAGAGAGAGAGAGGGAGGGAGAGACACACGGCGTTTTATTACATGGCATGTGTACACAAATAATAAACACTCCTTTCTATGGAAGTGCAAACTTCTTGCTGTAGTACTCCTGCGATGTGAGGTTTATTTGGCCCAACAGTCGCTCCAAGTGTGCCTCGACGACCTGATTGCCGTTCTCCGGCATCAGCGTGAATTCCAGCCCAACATACGCACGGAACTCCCATTCCTGAACCTTCTGCCACGTCAGGCTGGCGAATGCCTCGTCTTGTCGGAAGCGTGTCTTGACGTATTGAATCTTCTTGTGAATGTCGCCTGTCTCAATGAACTTCACGGCGAGTAGAATACACGCGGCGACAGCGAGTCCGCAGTTCCGCTTGCCAACCATTCCCCGCATGACAAGTCGCTCAAAGTACCAATTGGCATGCGCGACGGTAACCACCTCTATAGGGGAATTATCCTCGAGAGCAAAGTTAAGCAGCGCAGCGCGTATTTTTCGCAGGTGGGTGAGTTTAATCTCACGTATTTCAAGCTCGGGATGCTGAATGTAAAAGTCATTGTTAATATCCTTTTTCAGCACTTTCATATCCACAAAAGATATAACAGAGGCACGGTACGACTGCAGAACAATAAGTTTCTTACGCCGTTCTCCGCCTGTGATGTTGCCTGTGTCCAGAAAAAAGGCATCATGAAAGACCGGGTCATTCCTGCAGCGGTTGTGAGTGAGCATCTTGCCGTACGATCGCATTGCCTTTTCACTGTGGCCCCGCCTCTGCCGCAGGCGATCGGATCCATCATGCGATTCACAGTCGGAATGGCTATCCGTCTTGTCATTTATGTCAACAGAGCAGCTGTCATCATCCAACTCTTCGCCGCCCGCGCCGCCGTCTTCCCCTCTCTCAATTACGGTATTTTCATCGCTCCTATTGCCGCGACGACGCTGGGGGTCTGGGTCGTAGCATTCCCCAAGATAGGGCTCCACAAGACGATCATCCTGCCAGTACGATGCTTTCAGCGGAGCAAAACAAGAAAGAATTGTACATAGGCTGGCAGGGTGATTGTATTGGACTCCCGCCGCTCGGCGGCCCGCGCTCAAGCTCCTTCCAGCATCCCCATTATCTTTTAAAGAATCTCCCTTTTGTTTGGCGGCCGTGTTTCCGCAATTCTTATTTTGTGAATCTTGATTCTGTTGATGCAGCTGAGATTCCAGGGCAAGACGCAGCCGGACCCGCTGTCCCTCGCCCCGCACCAATGTCTTTACAGAAAGCGGTGCTTCTCCTTGGCGCAGAAAAGGCAAATCCATGTCAATTCCGTGGTGTGCGTTGCCATGACCTTCGCCACGGTGCGTGGGCTTGCGTTGGAGTGCCAGTCGCTTTGCCATTTCACCCACCGAAGTAAGAAAGGCAACCTGCTCCGGGTAAAATGAAGAGGTGGCGGTGGTTGGGGGTGGTGCTGGTGGGATTGCGGCAGACGATAATGACGATGCGTTATCCATGACGCTGGAATTGGAGAACAAAGTGTTTGGCGACTCTGAAGCTGACTGTTGTTGCTGCGCGTGAATGGACGGGCAAACCTTGCTTTGCCTTTCCGCACCGTTGCTGTTGTCATCCCCGCTGTTGCTCGGGTGCCCCTCCATGGCAAGAGGAGGCTTGACGCACAACCCCATGAGAGCCGCCGTCGTGCGAGCCAACTCCTCTTGGCAAAGAGGGTGGCCGCCATGGCTGGTGTTCTTCTGCTTCGTGTTTAATTTCGGTCGCGGGTTTACCCTGCTAATAATATTGTCGCTGGTTTTATTCCTACAACTGCTACAACTACAACCGCTGCTAATACTGCTACTACTACCACTACAACTGCTGCTGTCTCCGCTGGCTTCTTCGCCGGTGTCAGAGTCCTCAGCATTTCCTGTGCTGCCGCTTACATGTCCCTTACACAATTGCGGTTGCTTCTGCGGCGGAGGCGGCGGGGATGTTGATCCTTCCCGGGAGGATGCCTTGTGGTGGTTGGCCAGTTTTGCTCGATTTCCGTCCAACAAGACGCCCGTAAAAAATGCGGCGGGAGGGAGAGAGAAAAAAAAAAACGGTGGGTAATAAGGCGGGCGAAAAGTAAATTTCTCTTCCAGTAAAGAAAAAATATATGTCTTTTTATTTTATTTTTCCTTTCTTTTTTGTGTGTTGTAGTTGTTGTTCTTCTTTTCCTCCTCTTCTTCTATGCTGTGCTCTGTTCTTCCTTCTCTTTGTCCTCTCGCTCCGCTTTCTCGGCTTCGCTGTGGGTTTCCTTGCTGCACGGCAACTGTATTTATATATATCCCCTGCGGGCATCATGCGTGGTTCAGAAAGAGATGAAGAGGAAGGGGGAGAGGGAAAAAAAAACATCACGCACCGTGAGTGCACATGACACACAGAGACACACAGAGACAGACAGAGACAGACAGAGAGAGAGAAAGGGAGGTGCATCCAAACAGGCTGAGATTTAAAATAACGCCGTGGCACAAGTTATGAAGGACGTGCAGCAGCCGGTGGAGTTCTTTTTGTTTTGTTTCCTTTTTTTTTTCTCCCTTCCTCCACGGGGCCGTCGTCATTTCCACCGCACTTCGCGCCTTGGAGGCGACGGAGCAAAAGTGGAGGAAAGAGACGTTTTCTTTATTTTGTTTTTGCCCCCTCCTCGGCCCACTGCAGTCGTGTGCCCCTCCGCCTCCTCAATGCACGCACACAGACGGGTCCGCGGAGCAGACACACCACGACGCCCGTCCAAAAAAGAGGGAGGGCAGCGGGGCGGAAGTCCACTGCGCCACGTAAAAGTAAACCACAACCAAAAAAAAAAAAAAAAAAAAAAAAGGAGAAGCGCTAATCCCCCCATTCTTTTTTTTATTATTTTTATTTTTATTTTCCCCTCCTGCTGCTGCTCCCCTCCTCGGCACACATGAAAGGGGGGGGGGGGGGGAAAAAGAAAAAAAGACCTCGTGTGTTTTATATAAATGTGAGCAGAAATGAAAACAAAAGATGTGAAAAGAACGAAACAAAAAAAAAAAAAAAAAACATGCGCTCAATGAAAAAAACGCACAAGAAATTTGTGAATGAAACAAAACTCAAAACAAAATAAAAATAAATAACATCCTTTTTTTTTTTTCTTTCTTTCTTTCTTGCCTCCCCCTCCCCTCCACTGCAGTCCCCCTTTCATTGCTGGTAAGAAGCATGTGTCGGTCGGTCGGTCTGTGCCACATTTCTCCTCGGACAACACAACCATGGCAGACTTTGCATAAATAAATACATACATTTAAACTAAACTAAATTAAATGGATAGACAGACAGATAGACAGATCCCTCGTGTTCCCCATTTTATATTATATTATAAGTAAATTAAGTAATAATAATACGACTAAGAGAATATTACCACGACTAAATAAATAATAAATAAATAATAAATAATAAATACAAAAACTAATCAATAAATAAACATACAAACCTGAAAAAAACAAAAAAAAAAAAGGAAAAAATATATACAAAAAAGAAAAAAAAAAAAAGACGCGTATATATAAACACATACATACATACATGCGTGTGTGTGTGTGTGTGTGTGTGTGTGTGTGTGACTGACATACGGGCAGATATACAGATAGATAGATGGATGGATGGATGGGTCGATACACACATACATGCATTCCCACAAAATATTGTATGAGAGCATGTGTGGAGGCATACATACACATGTAAAAATAAAAAAATAAACAGGGGAAAAAAAGGGAGACGGGGAGATAATAGTTTGCACGCACTGGATTTCAGTAGAAGAAAGAAAGAAGAAAAAAGAAAGAAAAAAAAAAAAAGAATTGATTCTCCTTTTCATTGCTACGTTGTCTCCGAATGATGGGGTGAAGGGTGGAGGGCTCATGTCTCGCCGCACATCGTCTCCCCCCTGTTCCTCTCAACTGCGGTATCAACGCAACGCAAAGTGGTGGAAATCACTGAAAGGGGGATGCACATGTTAACATGTACGCACGTGCTCTAAGCAACGTCGCTACGCGTACGTGTACTTCTGCGCGTGCAGATCCCACCCTCTCTCCCTCGTTGACACACGCACCGTAATGGGGGAGCGACAAAAGAAGCAGAAAGTCCGCAGAGACACTACCGCACAAAGAAAAATAAAACAAACGTGGCGTGAACAGTACACGAGTAAAAGACAAGAGTGGTGGTAAAAGTTTACAAAAGAGCCCACGCCCAACAGTCACGGCTTGGCAGTAACGGTACACAAACACGCACACACACACACAGAAAATGAGAGAGAAAAAAATGCGTCAAAAAATTTGCAATCAAAAAGAGAAATAAAAAGTAAAAATATGGAAAAAGAAAAAAACCCAAAACAAAAAAACAAAAATATAATACATATATACGTATATATATATTGAAAATGGTGAGACACTCTATTAAGAAAGCCGCCAGGCAGCTGGAAAAAGCTGAATGATCTATGGCCTGCATTCACCAGCTGCTCCTCATCGTCCTTGCGTGGCAGTTGTCTCCTTCGACAAGACCCCCACCCCCCTGCGTCCAGGCAGCAGTGAGTTCAGATGTTGAGCGGGACCAGTGGCATCACCTGTCGTGGTGTTGGTGGTTGGGCACTCCGTTACGAGTGCGAGCAGTCGTGGGGCATAGGGAGGACACAACTTCGGCGGGTTATTAAGCCGCAATTGCTGCAGGGACCTGCTTTTGGTGTTTGTGACGCCATTGCAACATAATGTGAGGCCCATATCCCTCCGACGTCGGTCATGGTGCGGAGCGGAAGGCGGTTGTCTAATGCGGTCAGCCACTGGAAGGATGCGTTGGCGAAGCGGCGTTGTCTGGTCACTCCCACCACATGTCGTTTCCAAGAGAACTGCGGTAGTGCTGGTGGTTTCACCGTTTACTGTTCTCTTCACTGGGGTCCCACAGAAAGTCACGGGGGCTCCTGTGCCGAGTGAGGGTGGCAGTGAGAGATCCGGCACGCTGCAGCTGCTACTGTTACCAGTAACCAAATGATGTACAAAGCCACGCCCAAGTGATGCGGCCAATACCAGTGGCGATTGCTGCTGATGGTGTTGTTTTTGCTGCTTTGGTACAAAACCGGGAGAGTAACCACCAAGGCCCTCTGTGATCCCCGCTGCCGTTGCTGTCTTCATCATTACACCACCGCCGCTGAACCGTGACGCAGAGGTACCACATGGCAAAGATGACCTCCCAGTTTGTGGCGCGCTTGACAAGGCCTCCCGCATCGGTTTGCCGTGGTACGCTGCGCTGGAGGCGATGTGCGGCGACAGTCGTGCGACGGACCTCGTCAAGTGGGGCTCATCCTCTTCACCACGCGGCGGAATGGATGCGTTGGCGGTGGTGCTAACGGACGCCATCGGTGTGCCCCCCTGTTGAGAACGTCCCTTAAAGAACGCGACAAGTTCCTCCTGTTCCATATCCCTCGGTGTGTCTTTGCCGCGCGCGGCATCCACTTCCAGAAGCCACTGGACAATGTCAGTCTCATTCTTTATGAACGGCAGTGTTTGCGAGCCCGAGTGCCAATGATAGAACTTGTTGGGAAGGTCAGAACTGCTGCCATTGTCCGCCGAAAGGACGCCGATGCGCTTCGGGCTCTTATCCACTTCGCCCATGTTCGTCGACGCCGCAGTGCGGAGGGGAGCGGATATATACACACACGCGCAGGTGCAGAGTAATGAATTGATATCTCCCCCGCCAAATGCCTGGCACAAGGCAAGAAAAAAAAAATGTATATATATATATATATATATTGTTTTGTTGTCAGTGTTCTCTAAACAAATAATAATAATAATACAGTAGGCACAACAATAGCAACAACGGCACTATTAAAGAAGAAAAGATGACGAAAAAGCTGCTGGTGCAAAGTAGAAGCCGTCCGTTTGGTTCCTCCTCCCGTACGCCCCTAAAAATTTTTTTAAAAAAAGTTGTGCCTGCCTTTTTTTTTTTTTTCGTTCTCTTTTGTATTGTTTAATGTGAACGGTTTTTCTTTTTCTTCTTGTTGTTGTTGTTGTTGCTTTGATATATATATATATATTGTTTTATTTTTGGTGGGGGGAGAGAGATGGAGAAAATTCTTCTGTTTTGTTGTTTTATTTTGATTTTTTTTTTTGATTTTTTCCTTTCGTTCTCCTCCCCCCCACGCGCCACTCACTCTCTCGCTTCTGTCTGCTGCTGCTGCTGCGTCCCCCTTTCTTTTATCCCCTCGTGTGTGCCTATGCCTGTGGCTGTGTGCCTGTGTGTTTTTGTGTGTATATCTGTCTATCTATCTATATACACCGAGTAGGGGCTGAGATGAAGCGGAAGGAGAAAGAGAAACAGAGTGAAACAATCATCGCCCAAACTCATTCGCTTGTCTCCCCCTTCCCCACCCCTCCGCAAACAAAATTACACAAAATGTAAACATAAAAGATTAACACACACGCACAAACAGAGTGAGTGTAAAAGAGAGAGATGATACACCTCCTCTCCGTGGCATTAGGGTCCGCTTCATCCCCGCGTGCCGCTCCCTCAGTATTACCCCTCTGACGTCAATGAACTCTCGCGCGGTGCACGGTAGTGGTACCAGTAATGGGCACGCTTCACAATGCCGAGCAGCTCCTCACCACGAAACCGTCCAAGTGCCCCATATCCACACTCCACCTCGCTATAATGTTCCACATCATCATGAAAACCGCACCCCTTCGTCGCCACGGATACAGGAACCGGCTCGCAGCTGTGATCACCGATAGAAACGGGTGTGGAATGATCCGAGAGTACTGCCACCGTGCTGCCGTCTGGAAGGGCTGTCCACAGCCTCTGGAGGGCCTCCCCACATCGCTGAAGCATCATGAGTTTCTTCTCAAGACTCCTGTCGTGGCCGGCGTCGTCGACACCCTTGACATGAATGACAGCAAACACGCTGCGGACCATCCCTTCTTCCCTCGTGGCCCCATCCACAGCACCAGCAAGACCGAGTTCACTTAGAGCAGCGTCCACCTTTGCGTTGACGTTTGTTTGGTAATCGCCCGTTGCTCCAGCAGCGCCCACGGATTTCAGACCACAACAAATTCCCAAGCCCTTAATAATGCACGTGGGGGCAACAATAAAGCCAAAAAGGCCGTGACGCACGGCAAATGGTGGTACCCATCCCTTGTCCGCAGCCCCTCGCAGAAGAACCACGTTGGCAGCCTCCTTCCCTTCCCTCCGCCGGGCCTCATTGATCGGGTGGTGACGAAGCAGCTCCGTAATGCATCTCGATGCCGCGTTCACCACGCGGCTCGTGTAGAGCGCTGCCTCGTACTCCGCGTGTTCGGGCGGTACAGTGGGCCTGCAGTGCAGCAGTGGACGATTGTCGGCCAGTGGATCCGTGCCTGTGATGAAGCATGAGAGCCCCTTCCCGGTGATGGCGATGCCGCAACGGTGCTCCGTGGCGTACTGGGCTCTCAGTGTGTGTACCGACTCGAATAGACCCGCATCATCGCCTGCAATCACCGTCCCGTCAATGTGCGCGCATAAAACCGGACCTTCCTGAGTGAAGTCGCGGTCACAGCGGCGGTGCGTGACGATCCCCGTGGACTCATTAAGGACGGAAAAGTTGCTCTTAAAGGCGATATCGGCATCATCCAATGCCAAGCCCGCTCCGAGAGCCTCGTATGCCCCACGCCCCCTGTAGTACTGCTTCGGCGGATACCCAAGGAGAGCAAGGTGTGCCGTGTCGCTCCCACAACTCACCCCCGATTCAAAAACATCCATTAATCCACTTACCCCGTTTTTCGTAACCAAATTCATGGCAGAAGAAGCATACCGATCCGCAGTGCATTGTGATTTTGCCGTGGCTTCACCCTCAAACCTCCGCGGAGGCACACCGGCAACCACCTCAAGCGGTGTGCGATGACCAAGCTCTGAATAAGTGGCGTCACCCACGCCGTCAATAATAAAAAGCACGATGGGTTTAGGACGGAGAGGCACCCCGCACACATCATCAAACGGCCATCTGGTATGTCTTTGAAGGCCGTCTCGTAATTCCGCTGCGTAACGCAAGTGGGCGGGAAAGCCGGCAAAACGCGAGCCGTACAGACGTAGGCACTCCATCGCTGAAAAACGCTGCATGAGACATGTGCTGTTCGCCGCACTTGGGCAGTTCCAGTCAGGCGGGTAGTTCTTCGTCCGAAAGTACACGAGCGCCCTCACCGCCTCCCCCTTGCCCACATGAAGTGTCCTCTCCACCACCTGCTCGTTGTCCAGGGGGAGAACATCGATCTCGCCGACGGTGTACACGCCCTCCTCGACATCCTCAATGACGTCAAGGCAGCTCTTCAATGTTGGTGTCACCAGAAACAACTCCCCCACCACAAACTGAGGCGTCACACCGCCAGCATCATTGTTCCGCTCATTGCAGTTGCTAACATCGCCAACATCTCCCGCAGCTGGTTGGTTGAGTAGGCAGGGCGAGCACCCGTCGGAACCAGGCAAAAGTTTCACAAACAGCGGATACCGTTTCACAGTGCGTGCTGTCGCCACAAAAGTGGCGTGTTTTGGGTCCGCCATCCACCACGCGTAATTGTTCTCTCCGCGTTGAAGAGTGCCGTACACAAATAGAAGCACAAACGGCCCCATTGCCTCGCCCCAGAAACACATCCCACAATCAGTAACGCCTCCTAAAAAAAAAAAAAACTAAGACACAAGAAGAAACAAACAAACAAAAAAAATACACTTGTACCCGTAACGAAGCCAACCGCACACGACCGCAGAGAAAGAGAAAAAAGAAGAGAGGCGCATCAAACACACAAATAAATAAATCGATAAATAAAATGGAATTCTCACTCCACCACTCTACTCCAATGTCAATATCCCACCCAAATATGCAGGGCACTTCAATTCGCCTTCCACCAACATCGCAGTTGTGATATCCCCCACAGTTACGCAAAAGGCCGTTTCTCACCCTCGCACCTACTCGCAGCTTACCAAAAACATATCAACAGCCCTCCCCCTCACGTCGACCCGCAACGGCTGCCTCGCGTCCAAGGAATGCGCACCATGTGTGTGTGTGTGTGTGTCTTCCTCAACGAGGGAAGTAATGCCACTGCCCCATCCACCCAAGTGTGTCAGTGGCCACGGCGTCCACGCAAAGCCCAGAAGCGCCCCACCTCTCCCGACACACTCACGCCGTCCGACGCCCGTCCCAAACTACCGCCGTGGCGCGATCACACCAAAAACGATCAGCCAGCAACGCAAGCCCAACAACAAAGTCTAAAGATGGTGCGTGACCCACGAAGTACAATGTCACTCCCGCTGCGTGAGAGGGTTGCCGCGGTCATCACGTGGCCTGCCACCAGCTCCCAACAATTAAGACAGCCGCACCTCCCTTTGCGCTCTTACATTCCTTTACGGAGCAAAAAGCAGACTGTATCATAACGAATAGAGCAAAATCACTCAAAAAAAAAAAGCCAAGTTAAAAGCACGCACAGCACAGTTGAATAAATCACACAGGCACACACATATATATACATAGTGGAAAAAGGAACAAACACAAGAACAGCACACATATACAAAAAAAAAGAACATACACCCAAAACAGAAGGCATAATTATGAAACGACCGAAAAAAAACAAAGAACAAAGATACATCAGCAATAAAAACATCCGAATATAAATATAATAATAATAACAATAATAACAATAATAATAACAATAATAACAATAATAATAATAATAATAATAATAATAATAATAATAATAATAATAATAAAACGCATTCCAAAAAAAAAAAAAAAGCAAAGACATAAAAACATAGCAAAGATAAAGCCATAAAAGTCATGAACTCACAAAAACATAAATCCCATGGCAAAAAACATATACATAAAGAAGCAAACGGGATAAAAATGAAAAATATACATCTTAATAGGGCCAACCACAAACAAATTATCTGAAAAAAACATAAAACCCAATTCAAACATAAACCTGTTCCCACAATTCTGCCGCCACGCGACGACGCTGTTCA
>NW_001849278.1:0-3524 GCF_000209065.1 Trypanosoma cruzi | reverse complement strand
CCGCTGCAGTTCCTCCTTGCGTGCCCTCGACTCCTCACGCTGCTGCTTGGCAAGCTCGGCGCGCCGGCGCTCCTCCGCCTCGCGCGCCTCCTGCTGGGCCTTCAGTTCCTGCTCCAGCTGCCGCTTCGCCTCCTCGGCCTCCTTCGCCCTCCGCTCACGCTCCTGTTCCTGCCACCTGGCGCCTTCCTCCTTTCCTGTCCGCACCTTCTCGGCGAGCGCCTTCTTCTCGCCCTCCTCGGCACTGCGGGCCTCGGCCAGCAGCCTCTCAGTCTCGGCCTGCAGCTCCTCCTTCTTCTTTCTCCTCTCCTCGGCCTGCTTCCGCTGCAGTTCCTCCTTGCGCGCCCTCGACTCCTCACGCTGCTGCTTGGCAAGCTCGGCGCGCCGGCGCTCCTCCGCCTCGCGCGCCTCCTGCTGGGCCTTCAGTTCCTGCTCCAGCTGCCGCTTCGCCTCCTCGGCCTCCTTCGCCCTCCGCTCACGCTCCTGTTCCTGCCACCTGGCGCCTTCCTCCTTTCCTGTCCGCACCTTCTCGGCGAGCGCCTTCTTCTCGCCCTCCTCGGCACTGCGGGCCTCGGCCAGCAGCCTCTCAGTCTCGGCCTGCAGCTCCTCCTTCTTCTTTCTCCTCTCCTCGGCCTGCTTCCGCTGCAGTTCCTCCTTGCGCGCCCTCGACTCCTCACGCTGCTGCTTGGCAAGCTCGGCGCGCCGGCGCTCCTCCGCCTCGCGCGCCTCCTGCTGGGCCTTCAGTTCCTGCTCCAGCTGCCGCTTCGCCTCCTCGGCCTCCTTCGCCCTCCGCTCACGCTCCTGTTCCTGCCACCTGGCGCCTTCCTCCTTTCCTGTCCGCACCTTCTCGGCGAGCGCCTTCTTCTCGCCCTCCTCGGCACTGCGGGCCTCGGCCAGCAGCCTCTCAGTCTCGGCCTGCAGCTCCTCCTTCTTCTTTCTCCTCTCCTCGGCCTGCTTCCGCTGCAGTTCCTCCTTGCGTGCCCTCGACTCCTCACGCTGCTGCTTGGCAAGCTCGGCGCGCCGGCGCTCCTCCGCCTCGCGCGCCTCCTGCTGGGCCTTCAGTTCCTGCTCCAGCTGCCGCTTCGCCTCCTCGGCCTCCTTCGCCCTCCGCTCACGCTCCTGTTCCTGCCACTTGACCGCAATTGTTTTTTGATTGCGTATTTGTTTTACCATTTGTTGTACTCGTTCGAGATGAATGCTGTGTTCCTTATCAAGTTTGTCCTGCATTGCTCGCCTTCTTCTTCTTGCTGGTGTAATTGATGGTGATTCCGGGGTCGTATATACTGTGTTTTGAGTTTGTTTTACATGGTTTCCATTGAAATGGCGACTTGTGTAGGATAAGCTTGATGGATTCTCCACTATAAGTTGTAACATACTGCCTGTAAGGGTTTGTTTCGACTATAAGTATTTTGGTGATGTGACTTTGCTTAAATGCAAAAAAAAAAAGCACGTAAAATAAGAAACTGAGGTTCCATAGCGGTTAGTGTCTCAGTGTAATTATAATGGTAAATTAGAAAAGAGCAAACAGAAATGTTGTGCGCTTGGCCGCACTCCCAGCTGCCTGCGGCACGGGCTGTCAACGTCAAGGAAGCTTGCTGAATCCAATGTTTGCCGCGTTCTCACGGAAGCACTGGCGGCATACGTTGAGCTCGTACTTCCGAATAACCGCCTTCTGGTTCGAGCAGATCACGCAGTGGCGAGAGCCCTTGCCCATGCCTATCTTCTGCCGAGAACGCCATTGTTCGAGGTGGCCCATCGTTGTCTTGAGTGTATTGGGAAGCTAAGAGAGTAACTCTGGCACTGCGCAGCACATGAAAAAACAACCAAAAAAAGAAGACGCAAACAGAATCACAGAAGAAAAACCCACAAGGCGCAACCAACAATCCTATCCTGCAGCCAAAGAATACAGTAAAGGACAAGCACACACCCCAGATAGGGCCTGTTTCCCTACTCCTACAAGGGGATGTACCGCAAAGAAATCACAGTTTGGCTCGGTGTGCCCAACACACACACACGCACACAAACACACACCGCTTCAGAAAAGATTCATCCACCAGCCAAACGGCAACAAATAAACTAATGTAAAATGGGCTTTTACCGCCACCGGAATTGCTGTGAACTGACAAAGTGGTGGCGCTATTTGGGGCCCCGCAACCGCCGGACCCCGCCGCGTGGAGTGTGGCAGCAGCAGCAGTAGGGGGCGGGTGGGATAGAAAAAGAAAAAGCTTCGCTCCCTGCCACCCAACGTGGAATCTTTGGAAAGAAAAAACAGGTCATTGACAACAAAAAAAGGCAGTTGAGCCAGAAGCGCCATGATCTTTCCCAGCCCCACCGGGTCGCGCGCTCGTTGCAGGAGCTCCTAATAAAATGAAGATGACGCCATCGTCACCACCCGCTTTCCACGAGTCAACCTCTCACGCCACCAAGACCGCAACGCGTTTGTTGCCGGTCTTTGCGTGTGCGTTTCCGCCGTCCCTTCTTGCTGCGGCATTGTGCACCCGACTCACCACCTTCTTTCGACTGCTCTTCCACCGACTGTGCCCAAGGACACAAAGCCATTCGTCAATCCCACACCGCCCCTCATTTTCTTAGCGTTTTCTTTAGTTTTCACCTTCCACCGGGCAATATCCGTAGGTCTCTTGTCCCCTCCCACTCCAAATGCCACCGTCACGCGCCACTGGCAGCTAACGGCTGTCCTCAAGAAGTCCCAGCAACATGGCACGGTACCCCACGAGCGAGACGGTGCTCTCTGCGGCGCCCGTCACAGGGTTATAGGCCTCCTGCATCATCGGGGACCCACCGCTGATCTCCAACATACACAACCGCAGCCGCTTGAATAGTTCCCCTGCCGGGTCCCCGAGAATGTCAATGTATTTCGTTCTCAGAGCGTGCAGCATCAGGACGTTCGCTGAGAGCCACACGTGACCCATCCAGCGGTTCTCGTGGCGCAGACCCGCATCACGTGCCGCGCGCACCGAGTCGTACGAAACAGACATCAGGCCGTAGCGGGTCATCAGCTCCGTCTTGGCAAGTTCAACGATCGTCAGTGCACGCCCCTTGTTGTCGATGATCCCAAGAAGAAAGGGGTAGAGGTTGACATATCCTATGTACGGCGAGAAAGAGTCACCAGGGCAGCCAGCACGGTCGGCATAGCGCTGGTTTGCAGCATCCCAGTGCACCGTGTCCAACCAAACCGTCCAAAGCCGCTTGGGAACAGTCTCAGCAGCTCCCAAATGCAGCTCAACATCGCTGATGATCGAGCTCAGCAGTGCAACCCACGAAAAAAGATCCACATGCGCCTCCATTCTGTGGTAGCCGGGGCAAACGGGTCGGGGGTAGTCTGGCACCCGGACCAATGGTCCCCTCACTGAGTATTTCATTGATGAAACTGAATGCCTGAGCCTGCGCCCCAAAAAAAAACACCGCAGTTGTGTTGCCATCTCAGTGGCTTTTCCATACGTGCCGTCGCATGCCCGCAGCAGCGTTTTGGGGCGGCAATATTATGGCGCTACTGCTCCGCGTACAGC
>NW_001849277.1:51980-56102 GCF_000209065.1 Trypanosoma cruzi | reverse complement strand
TGCTTCCAGTCAGTCCGGCTACGGATATATTGATCCATCCCTTCCTCTATCAAGTGGCGCGCCTGCTTCGCCTCTTATCGCGCCGCAATTTTTGTAGCCCCAGAATCGCCATGCCCAGCGGGGTTCAATCCATTTGCAACATGGACCGCGGCATCCTGGCGTGCTGCCGTCGGGTCGATGGCGCCACGCAGACTATTACCGCCAAAAAGGCTGCGCAGCTCTCCGCGTTGATCGGCTGTTCGTGCGTGCAGCAAAAGGCTGTAAATTGCCCGCTAGAGTCATTCTCTGCTGCCACGTTGACGGCGCACACATCTCTCGAGCCGCCTCTTTCGCTCCCCTCATGTAGCTGGCCCAAAGCGGGGATGTCGGAGGTTCGTCGTACCACGGTTGAATTTCTTTGCGGATAAGCTCCATTGCCCTTCTCGTCAATTGTTTCGGGCGATTCAAAATATCGGATGAAGTGTCTGCGGCACGGTGCGACGTCTTGTGTGCGGATTGGCGGGAGGTGGTGGAATGGATGGGGCTGTTTTCGTCCGCCCACGTAAGCAGCCGGCAGCCCCTCGCCGTTTTTTAATGGCCGACTGCGCTGCGAGTAATCCCTACTGGCTGCGCTGCGCGCGTTTCGTGTAGATGCATCGTGTCCATAAATACGACACAACTGAAATCGCGACAATCGTTGTTTTTGTTGGGTTACGCGCCGCTCCACAAGAGGCTGGGTCGCCCTCGCGTGTTCGTCAGCCTCGTGAACGGCCATGTGAAGGCGGGCACGAAGTGTGGAGGGCGGGATATGCTGGGGTCGGTTGTTATCGCGATCAGCATCCGGAAGGTCTGCGGTAGGGCCCTGCCAAAATCCATGAATTGATCGGTGGGCTCCCGATCTATCTCCGGCGCGCGTCTGCACGACACCAAACCGTCGATGGCCATTTGAACCTGAGAGTCCACTTAGCGCAAACAATAACCGTATGCGCATCGGAGGTCGACGAGGACTCCGGAGACGACGTCATTCCATACACACGGGGTCCAAGTGTCAACGCCCAATGCAGGGAAATGCAGTACCTGATCCTCTGCACCGGAGTCATCTTCGAAGGGGAAGGTGTGGGAGGGCAAAGGCATCGAGTGAGGGAGATGTGGTCGCCCAAAATTGCCCTGAGACGTATGGGTGTTGACCCGCCGTCTCTCTCTCCCGTGAGATTGCGTTGGGGAAACGTGGATGCTGGCACGCCCCCAGCCATCAAACGATGCCGTTGATGCGGCTGTGTGTTTACGCCATCTGGTGGCCCTCTCCGAGAGGTGGGCGCCTCGCGTTGACACGGCGTCTCCGCGTCCCGCAAGAAAACCGCCGGCCACCGCAATGTGAGATCCGCGTGCCGACAAGTAATTATGCGCCTCTTCCACCTGAGAGTAAAGCTGA
The DNA here is from genome assembly GCF_000209065.1 of Trypanosoma cruzi. Taxonomy (NCBI): domain Eukaryota; phylum Euglenozoa; class Kinetoplastea; order Trypanosomatida; family Trypanosomatidae; genus Trypanosoma; species Trypanosoma cruzi. Next base: position 54,691 of record NW_001849277.1, on the reverse strand, counting down.
GCACTCCGATCCGCAACGTCCGCGACGGCGCTGGCGTAGTCGGTGCTCAGTCTCTGCCCTCCAGCAATGATCAGCCCCTGCTGGACCCCCAACTCCCGGGCCGCACGCACACGATGGGCAGCAGCACTCGAACCTCGAGATTAGGTACTTGAGGCGCCCGGTGATTCGAAAAGTGCCCCGCAACGGTCGACTCCTCCCAGTGCATGGCGATGTTTCCTGAAACCAAGCGTAAGCCTGTCATTGTTGCGGCGGCGGCTACCACCGCATCCAACGGCCCGTGTTCATCAACGAAGGCGAGCTGCACCCGTACATCGCCATGCTGGCTTGCCAAGTCCAACATGCGGGCAACAATGTTGCTCCTCCCCGTCGCCGTGTAAAAGAAAACACTGCCATTTCCTTCAATCAGCTTGCACGGATCCCGTGTGGCTGTGAAAACCAAAATAATTGCAAATCGTCTGGACGCTAACAGTTCCCTGATTCCCTCAATCGCGGTCAACCAAACATTCACAAAATAGAAAAGGATCGTGAAGAAATATCTCCGTTTTACCAGGACACATATACATTAGGGACGCCAGCCTACCTCATGAGCATCCTCCTCACAAGCTCCCAATGAGACAAAGACATATTTCTGTACTATTCCTTCCTATCGCATGAATTCCTTTAGAAGACGGCGATGGAAGCTACCAAAGGAACCGATAGCGTCAAGATGAATATTTTTATTTATGCCGTACCATCCGCCCCCTCTCTTGATTCCCACCCCTGCGGCGGGGTCTTGTGGCTGGAGAGGCCCAAAGTCTGCCACTTCGTAAGCTATAAAAATAGGTATATCCGAATAGAACGTTCAACATGTCACGAGAGAGGGACCACCAGAATATATAAATATACACATATATGCGGAGCAAGCAACGAGGTTTGGCGAACCCACTGCCTCTCCGTTTACTCATTCTCCCTTACCGTCGTATTTTATTTCCTTCGGAAATTTGGGGATCCGGCCAGCAGCCCAGACAAATAATTCCTTCCTTTCTTCCTCCTGTTTGCGTGTGTGCCACAGGCACGGTTTGATTCAAGTGGCATTGGCGCCTCCACGCAACCACATCCTTCCGTTGCCGCATTTGCGGGGCAAGTGAGTTTGGGCATCCAGAGCACACAGACACACGCACACGGCCGCAACGAGAGGGACGGGGCGCATCCAAGTCCACGGCGCAGTCCTTCACTTCTCTCCGCCCAGACGGAATAGCGCTGCGCCTCACAGCGGGTCGTGGCGGGTGGCGTCCCACACTCACAATTGAGGCACGGCGCACAACATCCGCTCCCTCCGAGTGCACTCAGCAGGCCGGCGCCCAGTCACCCTCGTGCCATCGCACAGAGGGGGTGCAAAAACAATCGTCGTCGCGGACCATCGGTGCCTCTAGCAGAAAAGAAAAAGAAGAAGAAATGGGGGCGTGTCAGCAGCACAGCCAGCAGAGGGACTATAAAAGGGACACGGGGACACACAGTAACAGTGGGCACGGCAGAGACGGAAAAGAGACTGTAGTGATTTACCGAAACAAAAGAAAACAAAAGAAGTTTAAAAAGCAAAAAAGGAAGCAAAAAACAAAAACAATTGATTCGGCAGATGTGTCATTTCATGTGCCACGCAGCACAATACAACCGTGTTCTTGAGTTTATACATACTGCCCGCACACACACAAATAAAAAAGGAATTGTACTCTCCCACCAGCCCACACAACATCCCTCACATTTCATGCGGCATCCGGCCTGCTTCTCCACTCCTCCTTTCGTGCAGTCCGTGGGACGCACAGCAACGAGGCCGGCACCGCGTGTGGGCAAAAAAAAGCAAACAAAAGAGGGGGAAGCACGTCACTCGTGACGGTTTTTAGAAAGCGACCATTTGGGGGAAAACACACAAATAGGAATGCTGATTATTTCAACAGAACACCAACAAAAAAAAAAGAGAAAGGAGAACAGGAAAAAAAAGAAAAAAAGCAAAAAAACAACAGAAAAAAACAGGCATAAAAGAAGAAGAAGAAAAAGAAAGTCTGCTTGACAAAGTTGAGTGAGTGATGCTGGGAGCTGCACAGTTGTTGTTCCACGAAAAGCCGCTATTCCACTCCTCCCTCACACCTCAGCAGAGAGCTGCAGTGCCCCACAGCCCCAGAAGCAGCAGCAACAACACCCGAGACACACACCCATGCACGGTGCTCTCAGCAATTAGATACATGGCCGACAATTCGCTGTAATGCCCGTGCTCAAGCAAAATGCCATGGCCCGAGAGTGTTGTTGCGTTAGACTCCGATGGGATCTTGGTCTCCCCAGGCGTTGTGTTTGTATTCTCCGGTGCGGTTTCAACCGTCCGTGGAACTTCCTTGCCGTCCTCAAAAGAGAATTCGGCTCCTTCAATGCGAGAGATGTCGTCGGTGTCCTCCGCGGATGTTGTTTCGGCGTCACTCTTTGAAGGAGTGAGGCTGCTGTCTGAGCTCATTGTTCTCTCGGAATCGCTGCCCCCTGCCTCGAGGATGAGGCTTTCCTCCGCGCCGGTGGTTCTGGTTCCAGTGGACTGTACGCCGTTGTTTTCAGCGGAAGCCTCAATGCTTTGTTGCACTTGGTGCTCACCGTCAGCTGCTGCAGCAACCGTTTCCATACTCAACGACGCAGCTACTGGAGACGTTGTTCCGCCTCTCCCGTCATTCGCTTCTTCCTCCTCCTCTGGT
>NW_001849277.1:39203-51880 GCF_000209065.1 Trypanosoma cruzi | reverse complement strand
ACCGTAAAGTCCTTTTCTCTGGTCTTCCAGACATTGTTTCTCCTTGTTTTCTTAGTTGGATCGAGTTAAAGCTGAACACTAACAAACAAATAATCAAAAGGGGAATGAGAAAGAAATGAGATACGCACGGATATGACTAGCAGCCACAAAAATAGAGTCATCCACACAGCGTGACGCACACCACATGCACGGAGACCACCGCAACGACGAAAAGCGGGCACCATCCACCCAGCACAGTGTTGGAGAGGGTCTACAACAACAACGTGGTGGGCGCGGAGGGTTCGCCCACGCATTCCGCTCGCTACGGTCGCACACCCGTGTGGCACCTCCGTCACCGCACACACTCCAAAAGAGGACATGCTCGCACAACGCCGCTGAAACACACAAACACCGCAGTGCTGTCAGTCCGCGGGTGAGAGGATTCGGCCCTCCACACAACAAACGCACACACCGCCACCGCCCCCAGTTCAATCCCACAGCCAACGGGATGCGGCCACATCCCCGCAGCCAACACACAACGCACCCGGAGCGAGCACCCACCCCGCCAGCCACACGTTGAAGTGGGTCCTCACCCATCCGCGACGCGGCGCCAAAATTTACACAGCCATCCCGCTTTCAATGGAATGGCAGTGCTTCACTCAGTGACACAAAATAAATATTCACCTGGGCCGCTTTCCTCATCCTGAGGTTATCAATCACAGAAAGCAAACTAGACGGGAACGAGAAGTAAATGGAATAAGAGCGGGTTCACCACATCCCCAAACTTTACACCAAGTAAATGTATGTATATATACATCATCCATTAGCCACAATTGTGGCCCGCTCACTCTACTCGGATTGGATATATATATATTAATTGAGAAGTGGCAGAATTTGGGGTCCTCCAGCCAAAAGACCCCGCCGCTGCCCTTCGCAAGTTCCACCCCTTCGTCAGGTCCTGAAGCGTAAAAACACGACCGCGTGATATGCCGTCTGCAGGGTTCTCGGCACACCGCACGTAGGCAACGGATGCCTGTAATCTGCGAGAGTCCAAAAACTCATATATCCGCCGCAGCTCCCACGCCATGGCGTTTGATTTTGAGCTGCCTTTATTCGCCGCTCCTTGCAGCGAAGTGTTGTCCACCCAAACGTCCATGGTGGGCAAAAAGAAGGCGGAAAAAGCCGATAAGGCTAAGCGTAACGCGCGTGCCTCGGCCTGCATGATAGGAAAAGGCTCTTCCACTCTCTTCCGGCGATTTTAACGTCGCCGGTGTCTGGAATGAAAACGGCTCCCCATCCACGGAGCGACACATAAGTGATGATGGCGGCCGATGCCTTTTCCGTGGGCTTGATGATCCACCTACGATTATATTCTCGGTGCTGTGCCGCAATCTCTCATCCAAACCAACCGCTGACGGCGGAAGGTTTGCCGGGGATGTCTCCTGCACAATCCCCCGGTTAAGTGCCGTTAATCGTCGTCGCACTGCCTTGATGAAAAAGTAGTAAGCACATAAACGCCTGAACAAAAATGGCCGCCGCGTACAAAAAGCGTGACGCCATAACCTCCATTTCTGCGATGGTTAAATACTTCAGCAACGGCATGGCGCACACAGACCGGACAAACTCATCTCTCAGGGACACCGCCCGGTGAGTATGATCAAACCGCACCCCCAGGAAGGTGTAATGCGTGGCGCCCAATTCGCGATCCTCCCCCATCGTGGCGTGACGGCCATCCGCATTACGAAGTACTTGGACTTCCCACAATGTCGCGTCGCTTTTCGACACTGCAATGCGTATATCATCGATCCATACGTCGATACGCACCAATGGAGGTGCAGCTCGGAGAAAGTGAACCACCGTCGTCACCCCCGCAATTGCCGAAGTAATAATGATCTGGAGAATTTCTGGGCTGGCCTTGTATCCCATTGGGAGCCGTGCCAGCTCCACCAGCGTGCCATCCTCCACGCGGCATCAAAAGAGATGCCGAGTCCCCGCAGCAACAAAGAAAAAAGGATGCCTTTAAATCCAGGCAGGAAGCGGCCTCAGTTATCACAGGTGGCAAATAATGGGAAATGTGTAAAAGAGGAGCATGAGCCTCGTAAGGGTCGTCTCTCTTCTCGTCGCGTGGCCACGCGATCCATCGTCGTCGTGAACCGGTGGGTTTTCTCCTCCACCACAGAAAAGGGCATCATCCATCCGCCGCTTGTTACTGTGAACGAAGCGTCCTCGATTATTCCCGCTTCTTTCATTAATCGCACGTCAGCGACTGGAATCCTCCGTGAGCCTTAGCGCGCGTTACCGGAGGAGGATAAAGGTAAAGGGGACCGCCCAACGTGTCCACACAATTGCATGAGTCTCTCCAAGGTGGCCGGGTTCAACCGGCTCTGGATCCACTCCAGATTCAATACGGGCACATTAACTTGTTGTTGTAGCGGAATGGTTCGTTCCTCTTGTGGAGTGGCCGGACGCGTCCTTGTCGTGCGTCTTGTTATTGTAGCAGCATGATACCAAAAATCATGGAAAAACACTCCTCCGCTCACAACCAGGGTTCCTGCTCTTCCGCAGTGTCTCCCTTCACATCAATGCGACCAGCGACGACACCTGGGTCAGCATTGTGGTGTGCCTCCTCAAATATCGAACAGTATTCTGGGGAAGGTCGAACGAATCGACGTGCACCGCCAACTGCGAGATCACGTGTGGGTCCCAATCGTATGTCTCCACAATTTGAGTCGCGTGTCTCAGCGCACCCCGTTTTGTGGAATGCGCCGTGGCATTCCAAGGAGCCAGAGCTCGCTCCACGTGGGCAGCCGTCAAATTCGTGAGCTTCTCGTTGTGTCGAAGTGTCCTGCATAACTTTATAGTGTCTAGCACGTCCTCCTGCCCTCGTATCCTGACGGACCGTGAGGCGCGGTGGGGATCCGCTTTCGCCGTCTTTCAGGATACGAACCAATCCAGAATTATGGTCCCGTCCGGCTCCAGTGTGGAGTTGTTGGGGTTAAGGCCGCAATCTCGGGCCAACAGCTCGCCGTTATCCACGCAAGTCGTAAGACAACACGTTGCTTCCAATCGGTCCGGCTTCGGATATATTGATCCACCCTTCCTCTATCAAGTGGCGCGCCTGCTTCGCCTCTTATCGCGCCGCAATTTTTGTAGCCCCAGAATCGCCATGCCCAGCGGGGTTCGATCCATTTGCAACATGGACCGCAGCATCCTGGCGTGCTGCCGTCGGGTCGATGGCGCCACGCAGACTATTGCCGCCAAAAAGGCCGCGCAGCTCTCCGCGTTGATCGGCTGTTTGTGCGTGCAGCAAAAGGCTGTAAATTGCCCGCTATGGACATTCTCTGCTGCCACGTTGACGGCGCACACATCTCTCGAGCCACCTCGTTCGCTCCCCTCATGTAGCTGGCCCAAAGCGGGGATGTCGGAGGTTCGTCGTACCACAGTCGAATTTCTTTGCGGATAAGCTCCATTGCCCTTCTCGTCAATTGTTTCGGGCGATTCAAAATATCGGATGAAGTGTCTGCGGCACGGTGCGATGCCTGTGAGGATTGGCGGGAGGTGGTGGAATGGATGGGGCTGTTTTCGTCCGCCCACGTAAGCAGCCGGCAGCCCCTCGCCGTTTTTTAATGGCCGACTGCGCTGCGAGTAATCCCTACTGGCTGCGCTGCGCACGTTGCGTGTAGATGCATCGTGTCCATAAATACGACACAACTGACTTCGCGACAATCGTTGTTTTTGTTGGGTTACGCGCCGCTCCACAAGAGGCTGGGTCGCCCTCGCGAAGGTGTCAGCCTCGTGAACGGCCATGTGAAGGCGGGCACGAAGTGTGGAGGGCGGGATATGCTGGGGTCGGTTGTTATCGCGATCTGCGTCCGGAAGGTCTGCGGTAGGGCCCTGCCAAAATCCATGAACTGATCGGTGGGCTCCCGATCTATCTCCGGCGCGCGTCTGCACGACACCAAACCGTCGATGGCCATTTGAACCTGAGAGTCCACTTAGCGCAAACAATAACCGTATGCGCATCGGAGGTCGACGAGGACTCCGGAGACGACGTCATTCCATACACACGGGGCCCAAGTGTCAACGTCCAATGCAAGGAAATGCAGTACCTGATCCTCTGCACCGGAGTCATCTTCCAAGGGGAAGGTGTGGGAGGGCAAAGACATCGAGTGAGGGAGATGTGGTCGCCCAAAATTGCCCTGAGACGTATGGGTGTTGACCCGCCGTCTCTCTCCCGTGAGATTGCGTTGGGGAAACGTGGATGCTGGCACGCCCCCAGCCATCAAACGATGCCGTTGGTGCGGTGTGTGTTTACGCCATCTGGTGGCCCTCTCCGAGAGGTGGGCGCCTCGCGTTGACACGGCGTCTCCGCGTCCCGCAAGAAAACCGCCGGCCACCGCAATGTGAGATCCGCGTGCCGACAAGTAATTATGCACCTCTTCCACCTGAGAGTAAAGCTGAGCACTCCGATCCGCAACGTCCGCGACGGCGCTGGCGTAGTCGGTGCTCAGTCTCTGCCCTCCAGCAATGATCAGCCCCTGCTGGACCCCCAACTCCCGGGCAGCACACACACGATGGGCAGCAGCACTCAAACTTCGAGATTAGGTACTTGAGGCGCCCGGTGATTCGCAAAGTGCCCCGCAACGGTCGACTCCTCCCAGTGCATGGCGATGTTTCCTGAAACCAAGCGTAAGCCTGTCATTGTTGCGGCGGCGGCTACCACCGCATCCAACGGCCCGTGTTCATCAACGAAGGCGAGCTGCACCCGTACATCGCCATGCTGGCTTGCCAAGTCCAACATGCGGGCAACAATGTTGCTCCTCCCCGTCGCCGTGTAAAAGAAAACACTGCCATTTCCTTCAATCAGCTTGCACGGATCCCGTGTGGCTGTGAAAACTAAAATAATTGCAAATCGTCTGGACGCTAACAGTTCCCTGATTCCCTCAATCGCGGTCAACCAAACATTCACAAAATAGAAAAGGATCGTGAAGAAATATCTCCGTTTTACCAGGACACATATACATTAGGGACGCCAGCCTACCTCATGAGCATCCTCCCCACAAGCTCCCAATGAAACAAAGACATATTTCTGTACTATTCCTTCCTATCGCATGAATTCCTTTAGAAGACGGCGATGGAAGCAACCAAAGGAACCGATAGCGTCAGGATGAATATTTTCATTTATGCCGTACCATCCGCCCCCTCTCTTGATTCCCACCGTCGCGGCGGGGTCTTGTGGCTGGAGAGGCCCAAAGTCTGCCACTTCGTAAGCTATAAAAATAGGTATATCCGAATAGAACGTTCAACATGTCACGAGAGAGGGACCACCAGAATATATAAATATACACATATATGCGGAGCAAGCAACGAGGTTTGGCGAACCCACTGCCTCTCCGTTTACTCATTCTCCCTTTCCGTCGTATTTTATTTCCTTCGGAAATTTGGGGATCCGGCCAGCAGCCCAGACAAATAATTCCTTCCTTTCTTCCTCCTGTTTGCGTGTGTGCCACAGGCACGGTTTGATTCAAGTGGCATTGGCGCCTCCACGCAACCATATCCTTCCGTTGCCGCATTTGCGGGGCAAGTGAGTTTGAGTATCCAGAGCACACACACACACACACACACGGCCGCAACGAGAGGGACGGGGCGCATCCAATTCCACGGCGCAGTCCTTCACTTCTCTCCGCCCCGACGGAATAGCGCTGCGCCTCACAGCGGGTCGTGGCGGGTGGCGTCCCACACTCACAATTGAGGCACGGCGCACACCATCCGCTCCCTCCAAGTGCACTCAGCAGGCCGGCGCCCAGTCACCCTCGTGCCATCGCACAGAGGGGGTGCAAAAACAATCGTCGTCGCGGACCATCGGTGCCTCTAGCAGAAAAGAAAAAGAAGAAGAAATGGGGGCGTGTCAGCAGCACAGCCAGCAGAGGGACTATAAAAGGGACACGGAGACACACAGTAACAGTGGGCACGGCAGAGACGGAACAGAGACTGTAGTGATTTACCGAAACAAAAGAAAACAAAAGAAGTTTAAAAAGCAAAAAAGGAAGCAAAAAACAAAAACAATTGATTCGGCAGATATGTCATTTCATGTGCCACGCAGCACAATACAACCGTGTTCTTGAGTTTGTACATACTGCCCGCACACACACAAATAAAAAAGGAATTGTACTCTCCCACCAGCCCACACAACATCCCTCACATTACATTGCGGCATCCGGCCTGCTCCTCCACTCCTCCTTTCGTGCAGTCCGTGGGAAGCACAGCAACGAGGCCGGCACCGCGTGTGGGCAAAAAACAAACAAACAAAAGAGAGGGAAGCACGTCACTCGTGACGGTGTTTAGAAAGCGACCATTTGCGGGAAAAGACACAAATAGGAATGCTGATTATTTCAACAGAACACCAGCAAAAAAAAAAGAGAAAGGAGAACAGGAAAAAAAAGAAAAAAAGCAAAAAAACAACAAAAAAAAAACAGGCATAAAAGAAGAAGAAAAAGAAAGTCTGCTTGACAAAGTTGAGTGAGTGATGCTGGGAGCTGCACAGTTGTTGTTCCACGAAAAGCCGCCATTCCACTCCTCCCTCAGACCTCAGCAGAGAGCCGCAGTGCCCCACAGCCCCAGAAGCAGCAGCAACAACACCCGAGACACACACCCATGCACGGTGCTCTCAGCAATTAGATACATGGCCGCCAACTCGCCCAAATGCCCGTGCTCAAGCAAAATGCCATGGCCCGAGAGTGTTGTTGCGTTGGACTCCGACGGGATCTTGGTTTCCCCAGGCGCTGTTTTTGTATTCTCCGGTTTGGTGTCGACCGTCTGTGGCACCTCCTTGCCGTCCTCAACAGAAAATTCGGCTCCTTCAATGCGAGAGATGTCGTCGGTGTCCTCCGCGGATGTCGGTTCGACGTCACTCTTTGAAGGAGTGGGGCTGCTGTCTGAGTTCATTGTTCTCTCGGAATTTCCGTCCCCCGCCTCGAGGATGAGGCTTTCCTCCGCGCCGGTGGTTCCGGTTCCAGTGGACCGCACGTCGTTGTTTTCAGCGGAAGCCTCAATGCTTTGTTGCACTTGGTGCTCACCGTCAGCTGGTGCAGCGACCGTTTCCATACTCAACGACGCAGCTACTGGAGACGTTGCTCCGCCTCTCCCGTCATTCGCTTCTTCCTCCTCCTCTGGTTGTTCTGTATCATAACTTTCAGCGGATCCTTCAAAATCACTGACCTCCGCTGACTCCTCTGACTGTAGTTCTTGTGTCTACACCTTCGAATCCCGCTGCATCGATTCACTGTCTTCATTCAGCGTGGCTTGCTGAGACGTTTCGCCCTTGGAAAGCTGGGCATTGTTCTCTGGAAGAGAATTCCCTGCACTCTCCGCTGCCATTGCGGGTTCACGAACAGATGATCCCGCGGCAACCGTGGAAGGGGGCGCTGCAGGCACCGGATCATCGACGCTTTCTTCCTCTAGTTCATCAGTATAATCCTCAGTCAATTCCTCATAGATGGCAGTGCTTTCTTCACTCCTTGACTCGGAAGCAACTGAGACGTCTGTGCCAGCCACCTGTCCTGTGGGTTGTTCCTCAACATCCAGTGATGGAATAGTGACTTTGCTGGCATTGAGTTTATGCAGTTCACTTCCAAACAGTTTCTCATTGTATAGCATGACGTTAGTAACTGTCACATGGCCGCCCGTTGCACTTCGGTCCTTACTGTCCCCACCGATGTAGAAGTGTGAGATCCTGTGCAAGTCAAACAGACTCTTATTATATTTCGTGTTGTGGATTTCCTTTCCATCTACAATGATAGTCCATTCATCAAGAGTCATTTGCAGTCCCACAAGATACGTCTTGTTTGGTTCCCACTCATCAACATCCTCCGCATCACCAGCACCCTCCGCTATGGCCAACCACTTCTTTTCATGGGTGTACGACAGACCAAGGAGGGCCGTGCTTTTGGTGTCATTCATCCTCACGCCAATCAAAGGAATGGGGCTGCTGCCTTCCTTCGGCACCTCGTGGATGGACACCGTCGCCACAAGAGTGAACTCACTGTTTGCAAAGTAGTACGGCACAGTCTGCCCCATGTCACCAACAGGCCACTCCGCCCATGATCCTTTGAACGTCAGTCCATTGGGAACTTCTCTCCTTTTTTCCGCTGACCCATGGACTGTGGCATTCACGCAGAGGTACTCGTCCTTCCATTTGTTATCAGAGAAGTTACCAGACAAGAAGCCAACAAGCCCATCAGTGGGAACGGGACCATTGCAAATACCTTTCGTTGGCAAGTCAACAGTGGCACTGGAACCGGAACGGCATGATTCAAAGGCGGTGTCCAAAGCCGCCCATGTCTTCACCACGGATTTGATCCGCTCCAGCTGATCCCTCAGGCTCACGGCGACAAGACTGTATGACCCGTCATCGCCATTCTTGTTTTCGTACACTGAGATCAACTTTTCATTCCCACTCTTCATCAACAGCGAGCTGGCGGCGGCGTCATCATTTTCACGGGATACCGGCCCAACATCATGCACGCGTGCCTTGTCCGTCAGCCAAAGGTGGAGCCGACCTTTTTGTCTATTGTCCTTCTGATACACCGGCGCGGTGATGAGCATCACCTTCTTTCCCTCAATGATTGCGGTGGTGGATCCACTCTGGACGCCGTACCCTGTTCGACCATGTGAGTTGCCCCACACGCGGGTAATTGGTTTTAAGTGATCATACCAATTGCCTCCATTCTCAGTGGACATGTAAACGTCATAGTAGCCTCCAGCACAATGAGCCATCATGAAGAGCCTTTCGTCGTCTTCGCCTTCTTCCCACTTCACCAGGGTTGGATCCCTGCAGCCGTTACCAGGCGTCTCGAATGGAAGCTCCCATATCTTCTTTGACGGGTTAAAACTCATGGACAGTAAAACGCCCTCTCCATCGTCGCCTTTGGCCTGCATGGGAAACACAATCGCGCCTTCACGCATCACAACACCCGGTCCTCCACCGCCAATCAACTTCTTCAAGGAAAGAGATTTTCCTTTGCCTTGAGGGTTCACCACATGGGTCTCATTCCATCTGATTTGCTTCTTTCCATCATCTTCAGTGACAGTTCCCTTCACGAGTAAAAGGCCCCGCTCATTCTTACCTTCAAACTCCTGCTTTGTACGGCTGTAGTTTCCCAGGAGCACGTAAACACTGTCCCCAAGTACAAGTGTCGTTGGTCGCGTTACGCCGTTTGAGGTGTTGATGCCCTCAGAACCTTCCTTTAGAAGACCTGCGCCAAAGATACTCGCATCCGCCGTCGAGAACTCCGTTGGACCAGCATCAACGTTTAAAACAAGGTGCTTTGACGCAATCCCAGTAAAGCTGAAGTCGCTGCACTTGTCTTCATCCTTGCAACGGGCCTCAGCAATAGCAAATACATGACCCTGGACCTCAACGAGGCTGGGACAACGAAGCGAGCCATATTTACTACCAGCGTTGGCCATATCCTTCCAGTTGTCAAGCCTTTCCCATTTAATCCCCATCAATGCATCAACTGCTTCCCTTACATTACTCGCCTCAGCGTGCGCAGCACCACTGGTGCCGCATAACACGACGAGGAGAAGCAGCACCGCAGAATGGAAGAGATGCCGGGACATGTTAGGCCTCTGATGCCCACTCTCTCTCCTTCCTTCCTTCCTCCTTTCGCTGGATCCGGCCACGCGAGTACGGTTGTGTGTGCGGGGTGCCTTCACAGCAGCAACGCTTGAGAGTATATTAATGCGTGTGTGTGGGCGGTGTGTGTGTGTACTGTTGTTGTTCCTTTGAGAGCCCTCAGAGTGCACAGTAGCGATTCGCGCTTGTTTTACTTCCTTTTTTTTTTGTGTGAAGGAAATGGAAAAAGTCATGGAGGAGAAACACAGCGAGTTGCAAGGGAAACCAGTGCGCACCGGCAGCAGCCACCCACCATGGACGAGGAGAAGAGACCCACCGCCTCCAGAACATTCTCACGGCCAACGGGATGCGGCCACATCCCCGCAGCCAACACATAACGCACCCGGAGCGAGCACCCACCCCGCCAGCCACACGTTGAAGTGGGTCCTCACCCATCCACCAGTCACGCGGCGCCAAAATTTGCACGGCCATCCCGCCTTCAATGGAATGCGCCGCCTCACTCATTGTCGTTACACGGAGTGCGCTATTTCTCCAAAAGAAGTTATATTTCGTCCATCCCTTAAATATGTTTCCGTTTGTGATGGGCCCTACAACAAAACAAAAGTAAAAATAAAATGGAAAACGCAGCAATACTGTGGCACCGCTAGCCACAATGATTCTACCACAAGAGAGCAATTCTCCGATTGTGCCTCGTATGCGCACACAATTAAAATAATATATGAAAATCACCCAATGTTCTTCAGCAAAAAAACAAAAACAACCCCACTCCCTCCCTAATTTCTTCCGTCACTGTTATGTTCGATAGCGTTGGACATTCTTGGCATCTGTGTGCCTCAATGCCACCTGGTGCTGGTGCACCTGCACCGCATGGAAACAAAAGCATCCAAATATATGAAAATACCCCAATATTTTTTTTCACCAGATATCAAACTATCCCTTTCATTCCCCAATTTGTCTCGTTTTCCTATTTTTTGTTTTTTCCTCACTTCTGAGAAGCTTCGCCTCTTCTAAAAACTCCAGATGGTATTGACGCTTGGTACAGGTGTACGTTTTTTTTTCCAGAAACTCAGACTTTCTTGGTTCTCCTCCTCGCTCACTGCATTGGAATTGACGACATCACGTCTCTGCCAGCCACTCGTCAGCACAATGCCTGCGTGCTGCACGTAAATAAACTCCCACGACATGTCTCGGGCAAAGTCCTCCCACCCATCAAAATACGCCGCCGGATACTCAGTGAACCGCCTCACGGTGCTGGCGTTCCTGTGATGTCGACACGCCGTAGTTATCCGCTGCCCAACCAGCAAAAATTCTTCTAACCACCGGTCCTTCACATCAATCTTCTTAGGTCCGCGTTGCAATGGAAACAATCCAAACGGCTCGGTGGGATGTCCTCCGGGGTCACCCTCAGCACGGTGTTCAGTGGTTTTTGGGGTGCTGGCGACCTCAGCTCCTTGAGTTTCTCTGCTATTTTAATGAAAAAGGCCTCATTCCTGGATGCGTCCAAAGCATATTTCTCCACAAATACAGACGTAAAAGAGTATTCATACTCTTCGTTACTAAAAACCAAAAAGCTTTTTCAAGGGGATTATCTTTAGCACAGAGGAAGCTGCTCGATCCGCGAGGTGACGAGATAATAAGTCGGTCTTAAAATCCTCGGCACCAAATCTTCCTTTTTCTCGTTTAACATACATGAGTTTGTGAAACGGATTCTCGGTAAACCATGCCGTAACTGCTTCATATGTAACGCACACTACATCATCCCGAGATTTTATCGATCTCAAGACACGATCAAGTTCATTATATCGTTTACTGAAGTCTTTCGCATCAAAGATGTAACGCAGAATCGGCCCCAGAAAAAGCATTTGATGGGAGACCATCCTCCAGTATTTCTCTTGCCCCTGTGGAGTCCAATCGCGCTTCATCCATGCACACATCGCCTTCACATCCATCTCTTCGGGGCAATTCATGGTGATTTGGCGGGAAATTCGTTGACGCACGAACTCACGAATGTCCCTTACCTTTGGGGATGCCAGCACAATCGTGCCCCATCCGGTGGAGGGCGAAAAACTTATCGGCAGCTGTGACCCATTCGTTGGCACGTCGTAGATTATATACCCTTTCATCCCACGCTGCGACAAACTCGACACAACACTCTCGGATGCTTCACTACCCACGTATTTTGTCACCGTCTTGGTGGTTTTGTCAAAGACGTAGGCCTCATCCTCTCCAAAACAGTGGACAACCACTTGGATTTTCTCGGCATTGGAGTGCAGCAGCTGGTAGAGAAGGTACGAACCGGCATTCATCGAATTCCCGATCCCGGGCGTTCCAATCAAGATACGCTGCCTAAGCGTGGGGCCGTACCCACCGTAAGTGCCAGACAAGCCTTTTAGATCGTCCTTGACGATCCGCCACGCTCGCTCCACCTCACAGTTCACATAACAGTCAACAATGGGTTTATTCTCCCTCCACGAGTACGGCCATCCCTTGTCCGAGGTGAGCACCATCAGCCTGGGACGTGGCGGTCTGAACTGCTCCACACCGTCATCCTTTTCGAAAGTTAGACCTTCCGTCTTGTAAGTCCATGACTGCGGTGGTTTTCCCTCATGTATCTCCATTCGGTCCTCAAAAATCTTATTGTCATAAAACCCCAAGACATGGCCCCACTTCGCACCGTACACAGACTCGTAGAATCCCTCCAGTTTGGTTGTCTTTTCTTCAGTATCCTGCCTCGCATCTTCTTCTGCCCTCTGCTTCGCCCTTTCTTCTGCCTCCCACCTTGCTACTTCTTTCCGTATCTGAGTGAGGGCATCGTCAAATTTTTTCCTTGCAAGGGGAGTGACAGTAGCCTTATCTTTAAATTCCCTCCAGTTTTCGAGAAACATCACATTCCCGTCCGTAAGCTTGCGCCTATCTGTTAAAAGCTGATAATCCTTTAAATTAGAAATTTCTTCAAGCAGCTGCTCGTCTTTTATGTAGGCATCGGGACTCCACAAAAATTTCCACATCTCCACATTCTGTTCTTCTTCAACGGCTGCCCTGGAGCCAAAATGCTCCCGAA
>NW_001849277.1:29726-39103 GCF_000209065.1 Trypanosoma cruzi | reverse complement strand
TCCCGAAGAAATCATTCAGCTTTATCTTGGAAATGTCGGTCTCTCCGTCCAGCAGGATGTCCCTCACGTAGCTGCACATGGTCCACCGTAGTTGCGCTTCCTCCACTCTTATGGGAGTCGCAGCGGGCTGATCTGTGTCACCCTCAAGGTCCGACCTCGCTCTCCTCCGAGAATCTCCCTGTGGCACAGCAGACGCTTGGCCCTCCTCATTACCGTAAAGTCCTTTCTCTGGTCTTCCAGACATTGTTTCTCCTTGTTTTCTTAGTTGGATCGAGTTAAAGCTGAACACTAACAAACAAATAATCAAAAGGGGAATAAGAAAGAAATGAGATACGCACGGATATGACTAGCAGCCACAAAAATAGAGTCATCCACACAGCGTGACGCACACCACATGCACGGAGACCACCGCAACGACGACAAGCGGGCACCATCCACCCAGCACAGTGTTGGAGAGGGTCTACAACAACAACGTGGTGGGCGCGGAGGGTTCGCCCACGCATTCCGCTCGCTACGGTCGCACACCCGTGTGGCACCTCCGTCACCGCACACACTCCAAAAGAGGACATGCTCGCACAACGCCGCTGAAACACACAAACACCGCAGTGCTGTCAGTCCGCGGGTGAGAGGATTCGGCCCTCCACACAACAAACGCACACACCGCCACCGCCTCCAGTTCAATCCCACAGCCAACGGGATGCGGCCACATCCCCGCAGCCAACACACAACGCACCCGGAGCGAGCACTCAAAGAGCCAGACGTTGAAGTGGGTCCTCACCCATCCGCCAGTCACGCGGCACCAAAATTTACACAGCCATCCCGCTTTCAACGGAATGGCAGTGCTTCACTCAGTGACACAAAATAAATATTCACCTGGGCCGCTTTCCTCATCCTGAGGTTATCAATCACAGAAAGCAAACTAGACGGGAACGAGAAGTAAATGGAATAAGAGCGGGTTCACCACATCCCCAAACTTTACACCAAGTAAATGTATGTATATATACATCATCCATTAGCCACAATTGTGGCCCGCTCACTCTACTCGGATTGGATATATATATATTAATTGAGAAGTGGCAGACTTTGGGGTCCTCCAGCCAAAAGACCCCGCCGCTGCCCTTCGCAAGTTCCACCCCTTCGCCACGTCCTGAAGCGTAAAAACACGACCGCGTGATATGCCGTCTGCGGGGTTTTCTGCACACCGTACGTAGGCAACGGATGCCTGTAATCTGCGAGAGTCCAAAAACTCATATATCCGCCGCAGCTCCCACGCCATGGCGTTTGATTTTGAGCTGCCTTTATTCGCCGCTCCTTGCAGCGAAGTGTTGTCCACCCAAACGTCCATGGTGGGCAAAAAGAAGGCGGAAAAAGCCGATAAGGCTAAGCGTAACGCGCGTGCCTCGGCCTGCATGATAGGAAAAGGCTCTTCCACTCTCCTCCGGCGATTTTAACGTCGCCGGTGTCTGGAATGAAAACGGCTCACCATCCACAGAGCGACACATAAGTGATGATGGCGGCGGATGCCTTTTCCGTGGGCTTGATGATCCGCTTACGATTATTTTCTCGGTGATGTGTCGTAATCTCTCGCCCAAACCAACCGCTGACGGCGGAAGGTTCGCCGGGGATGTCTCCTGCACAATCCCCCGGTTAAGTGCCGATAATCGTCGTCGCACTGCCTTGATGTGAAAGTAGTAGTCACATAAACGCCTGAACAAAAATGGCAGCCGCGTACAAAAACCGTGACGCCATCGCCTCCATTTCTGCGATGGTTAAATACTTCAGCGACGGCATGGCGCGCACAGACCGGGCAAACTCATCTCTCAGGGACACCGCCTGATGTGAGTGATCAAACCGCACCCCAGGAAGGTGTAATGCGTGGCGCCCAATTCGTGATCCTCCTCCATCGTGGCGTGACGGCCATCCGCATTACGAAGTACTTGGACTTCCCACAATGTCGCGTCGCTTTTCGACCCTGCAATGCGTATATCATCGATCCATACGTCGATACGCACCAATGGAGGTGCAGCTCGGAGAAAGTGAACCACCGTCGTCACCCCCGCAATTGCCGAAGTAATAATGATCTGGGGAATTTCTGGGCTGGCCTTGTATCCCATTGGGAGCCGTGCCAGCTCCACCAGCGTGCCATCCTCCACGCGGCATCAAAAGAGATGCCGAGTCCCCGCAGCAACAAAGAAAGAAAAAGAAATGCCTTTAAATCCAGGCAGGAGGCGGCCTCAGTTATCACAGGTGGCAAATAATGGGAAATGTGTAAAAGAGGAGCATGAGCCTCGTAAGGGTCGTCTCTCTTCTCGTCGCGTGGCCACGCGATCCATCGTCGTCGTAAAGCGGTGGTTTTTTCCTCCACCACAGAAAAGGGCATCATCCATCCGCCGCTTGTTACTGTGAACGAAGCGTCCTCGATTATTCCCGCTTCCTTCATTAATCGCGCGTCAGCGACTGGAATCCTCCGTGAGCCTTAGCGCGCGTTACCGGAGGAGGATAAAGGTAAAGGGGACCGCCCAACGTGTCCACACAATTGCATGAGTCTCTCCAAGGTGGCCGAGTTCAACCGGCTCTGGATCCACTCCAGATTCAATACGGGCACATTAACTTGTTGTTGTAGCGGGATGGTTCGTTCCTCTTGTGGAGTGGCCGGACGCGTCCTTGTCGTGCGTCTTGTTATTGTAGCAGCATGATACCAAAAATCATGGAAAAACACTCCTCCGCTCACAACCAGGGTTCCTGCCCTTCCGCCGTTCCCCCTTTACATCAATGCGACCAGCGACGACACCTGGGTCAGCATTGTGGTGTGCCTCCTCAAATATCGGACTGTGTTCTGGGGAAGGTCGAACGGATCGACGTGCACCGCCAACGGCGAGATCACGTGTGGGTCCCAATCGTATGTCTCCACAATTTGAGTCGCGTGTCTCAGCGCACCCCGTTTTGTGGAATGCGCCGTCTCATTCCAAGGAGCCAGGGTTCGCTCCACGTGGGCAGCCGTCAAATTCGTGAGCTTCTCGTTGTGTCGAAGTGTCCTGCATAACTTTATGGTGTCTAACACGTCCTCCTGCCCTCGTATCCTGACGGACCGTGAGGCGCGGTGGGGATCCGCCCTCGCCGTCTTTCAGGATACGAACCAATCCAGAATTATGGTCCCGTCCGGCTCCAGTGTGGAATTGTTGGGGTTAAGGCCGCAATCTCGGGCCAACAGCTCGCCGTTATCCACGCAAGTCGAAAAACAACACGTTGCTTCCAGTCAGTCCGGCTACGGATATATTGATCCATCCCTTCCTCTATCAAGTGGCGCGCCTGCTTCGCCTCTTATCGCGCCGCAATTTTTTGTAGCCCCAGAATCGCCATGCCCAGCGGGGTTCAATCCATTTGCAACATGGACCGCGGCATCCTGGCGTGCTGCCGTCGGGTCGATGGCGCCACGCAGACTATTACCGCCAAAAAGGCTGCGCAGCTCTCCGCGTTGATCGGCTGTTTGTGCGTGCAGCAAAAGGCTGTAAATTGCCCGCTAGAGTCATTCTCTGCTGCCACTTTGACGGCGCCCACATCTCTCGAGCCGCCTCTTTCGCTCCCCTCATGTAGCTGGCCCAAAGCGGGGATGTCGGAGGTTCGTCGTACCACGGTTGAATTTCTTTGCGGATAAGCTCCATTGCCCTTCTCGTCAATTGTTTCGGGCGATTCAAAATATCGGATGAAGTGTCTGCGGCACGGTGCGACGTCTTGTGTGCGGATTGGCGGGAGGTGGTGGAATGGATGGGGCTGTTTTCGTCCGCCCACGTAAGCAGCCGGCAGCCCCTCGCCGTTTTTTAATGGCCGACTGCGCTGCGAGTAATCCATACTGGCTGCGCTGCGCACGTTGCGTGTAGATGCATCGTGTCCATAAATACGATGCAACTGACATCGCGACAATCGTTGTTTTTGTTGGGTTACGCGCCGCTCCACAAGAGGCTGGGTCGCCCTCGCGAAGGTGTCAGCCTCGTGAACGGCCATGTGAAGGCGGGCACGAAGTGTGGAGGGCGGGATATGCTGGGGTCGGTTGCTATCGCGATCTGCGTCCGGAAGGTCTGCGGTAGGGCCCTGCCAAAATCCACGAACTGATCGGTGGGCTCCCGATCTATCTCCAGTGCGCGTCTGCACAACACAAAACCGTCGATGGCCATTTGAACCTGAGAGTCCACTTAGCGCAAATAATAACCGTATGCGCATCGGAGGTCGACGAGGACTCCGGAGACGACGTCATTCCATACACGCGGGGCCCAAGTGTCAACGTCCAATGCAAGGAAATGCAGTACCTGATCCTCTGCACCGGAGTCATCTTCGAAGTGGAAGGTGTGGGAGGGCAAAGGCATCGAGTGAGGGAGGTGTGGTCGCCCAAAATTGCCCTGAGACGTATGGGTGTTGACCCGCCGTCTCTCTCCCGTGAGATTGCGTTGGGGAAACGTGGATGCTGGCACGCCCCCAGCCATCAAACGATGCCGTTGATGCGGCTGTGTGTTTACGCCATCTGGCGGCCCTCTCCGAGAGGTGGACGCCTCGCGTTGACACGGCGTCTCCGCGTCCCGCAAGAAAACCGCCGGCCACCGCAATGTGAGATCCGCGTGCCGACAGGTAATTATGCGCCTCTTCCACCTGAGAGTAAAGCTGAGCACTCCGATCCGCAACGTCCGCGAAGGCGCTGGCGTAGTCGGTGCTCAGTCTCTGCCCTCCAGCAATGATCAGCCCCTGCTGGACCCCCAACTCCCGGGCAGCACACACACGATGGGCAGCAGCACTCGAACCTCGAGATTAGGTACTTGAGGCGCCCGGTGATTCGCAAAGTGCCCCGCAACGGTCGACTCCTCCCAGTGCATGGCGATGTTTCCTGAAACCAAGCGTAAGCCTGTCATTGTTGCGGCGGCGGCTACCACCGCATCCAACGGCCCGTGTTCATCAACGAAGGCGAGCTGCACCCGTACATCGCCATGCTGGCTTGCCAAGTCCAACATGCGGGCACCAATGTTGCTCCTCCCCGTCGCCGTGTAAAAGAAACCACTGCCATTTCTTTCAATCGAATTGGCTGTAATCAATAATAGTAAAAAAAAAAGTTGTCTTATTGCTATCGACTCCCTGATCCCCTAAGGTCGTAGTCTTCCCGAAATTCATAAGATACAAAAAATGCCTACAGAAATATATCCGTCATGCTAAGAGATGTATTATTTTGGCGAACCAGATTTCCTCGCAAACATCCCTTCCATATGTCCCTAGAGAGTAAAGAAGAAAAGGGGACATTTAATAAGGTAGCACGTCAACACATGACGCAACGCAAACAGAGACAAAGAAGATAATAAATAATAATAATAATAAAACCGGGTTCTCTCTCGCATTTCCACTCTTTCCCTTCCTTTTTCTTCAACTGCACAGCCGACGCCAAAACTCCACATCAACCGTGTCGGTCACCCCAATGTCGCTTCCATCATTTAGCTCCACATCCTCCTCGAAGGACTTACAGCCACCGCTACCATCTTTGTGCAGTGCAGTGGGAAACGTTTCCTCACTCTTTTGGGGCCGAGTACCGGGAGAGGATGACGCAATACAGTCGGCTGGTGGAGCAGTGACCTCGATGGTGGCATCTGTTATCACGGGATCTGTAGGCTGACTTCCAAAGCCCTCAAGTGTGCTTCCGAGCATGGAATTGATGACTTCCTTGATTCCGTCGTCGGAAGCCTCGTTCTCCACTCTTTTCGATAATTCACGCAAAGCATTGGCGTTTGGTTTATCGATTAGTGACCACTCATAGAAAACGGCGGCACACAGCAGGCGGTGGTGTAGACAGCTGGACACCATCAGCAGGAGGGTCTTCATTTCCGGCGCTAAACAGAGGGTTGCGCCGAGAGCCACGAGATGCACGAGGTTGAGAGCACCGAAAGGCGTTACAAGCCCCTGCGCATTGTCAAGCACGCGAGCGAGTTCCACAATCTCCGCGAGAGGGATCATTCCCACAGAGACCTGTACGCTCCGCAGTTCATGCGACAAGGACTCAATGGCGATGAGAGGGGAGACGGCTACAAGTTCCGCCGCCGTCTGCGCCCGCACAAGCGCATCTTCTGAAAGCCCCACACTTCGTATGGTGGACTCTCCGTACCGCAATAGATTCATCGTCTGCTCCATTGTAAGACTAAGGGAGGATGCACGCTGTTGGCGAGCTGACCAGTGTGCAAAAAAATCATGCAAAGCCTCGTACATAACATGTGGGTAGTCGTAAAATAACCCCAACTGTGGGTGTCGCAAGAGTGCACGACTCATGCGACGGGCAATGAGGGCAAACTGATCCGAGAAGGTGCAGTCGTCATCGTTGCCATCTGCTAAAAGCGGAGATGTCGCCACAGCTATATTGCGATCAGCCATCCAACGTCAAACTCCTTTATTTTTTGGTCTAGTCTACTATCATCTTTTTTGTGCCGTAAACGCATGACGCATTTCCCGTGTACCGTGTACAGGGAACCAGACAAATAAAGAAAGCAACAACAACAAAATAAGAGAGGAAGAGAAAGAAAAGAAAACGAAAACATGAAAAGGACCTGCAAAAAGGGAAAAGACAACAACAACAACAGAAAGACAGAAAACAACAGGATCATACACGTCACATCAATTCTGCTTGGAGTAATTCCATTGCCATACTTACTGCAAAGATGTAATTTAAAATTACAAATGACTATTGACCCCATAGCGGTATAACTGACATCCGTAGTAGAAAAAAAAAAAACAAACAGTCATACAGACGTCTCTTTCCTTGTGCATTCGTGCCATAATATATTTGAGAATATATATATATATATAAGTATGCACACATAGATATACACGTACACAGAAACGTTCATATTATTCCTACCGATACCCAAATATACATGTACTATCTACCCCCCTAACCCTCCCTTTTTTTTTTTTTTCTTTTTTTTTTTTTTTCTACTACATTTCCTCATCACCCACACACCCTTTTATGCGTTCTTTTGTTGTTGCTTCTACTCTGCCCTAATGACTTATTTGCACGGCCACCAAAATTCATCAAAGGCATTGGGGTAAGTGTAGCGGTACACAAATGTTTTTCTGTACTTGATCTCCCGTCCACGAGAATCCTTGTAAACACCTAATTCTAATTCCACATTACGCCACTCACGTGCAAAGCGCCGAACACGATCTACACGAGTCTCACCGGGTATACGCTTCTTCACGTGTGCGTTGATGTCTTCGTGAAGCGGGTCCCACTGCGGGCTGGGTTGGCGCACGTATTTTCCCCGTGAGGGTGTCACAAGAACACTGGAGGGAAAATTCACAGCAGCTGCTGGTGCCACTGTTGCCGCCACAAGTCCCGTTGCGTGTTGCCCAATTCCCCGTCGCATCATGTAGATGGTGCAAAAATTGCCTTGCTGTGTAAGTGGTACGTTCCCTCTCCCCACTCTATCAATGCCGTGGTGCGTCAGGCTAGTCAGAAGGTGCAAAAAAGCAAACAAACAAAGAAACAAACAAACACAATGACACACAAGAGAAAAAACACAAAATAAAATGAAAATAAAGCTCAGTGATGAGAACAAACACACACACACACAGAGAGAGAGAGAGAGAGAGAGAGGAGAAAAATAAAATAAAAGAAAAAGAATGACTGAAAAATTAAACCATGGCAACAGGGAAACGCGTCTCATATATTACGGTTTGGGCACGCAGGGGCAGTAACGACGAGTCGTCGTGTAGCTGGCAGTGCAGTTCGGAACTCCTCGCGCATCATGCAGGTAGTTATACCTACATACCAAATTGGTCGAATTATCCCTGAGCCGACTTTTACGTTCCTTGTTTTCATGCTCCAGTTCCTGCGATACATCCTCCACGGCGGGGAAGTCGTTCCCGGGGTGCGGTCGCCAGTAGACACCCATTTCGCACCTGCTGCATCCAAATACAGACCGCAATTCTTCACAGTCATTGAGTGATGTAAAGTAAAGCGCTTCCAAAGCGCATCGTAATCCCGCTTGAGCACATACGGCATCGCATGAAAGACCGAAATGAGGACTGGGTATTTTTCGCATGGAAGGAAGCGTGCGATTGCGTTGCCTCTTTTCCTCAGATGACAGAAGCTGCGTGTATGCATCCTTGGAGTGCCGTTGCATCCATACGTGCGTCAAGGGTGAAACAATAGACCCACCTGCATCGGTGTTTTGCATTCCAAATGCGATACCGTCTACAACAATGGCTTCTGAACCTGGTGCATGTCCCTTCGAATGAAACTCAAGCGCCTTAAGATAGTAAGCACTTTTTTTGTGTATTTCCTCCTCATACAGGGTCCACCAATGCAGGTACGTAAAGCCAAACTCTTTTTTCCCAAGTTCAGTGTGAGGGTTTGGTAGCCGCCTGTCGTGCCATGGCTTTATTATTCCGCGTAGATGAACGGCCACAATGGACTGTTTGCCAGGAAGTTTCATGTCCAGTCGATGTCGGGGGTTAAGGTTTCGACTGTACTTTGGGTTGATTGCGTGGAACCTTGTTTGAAACACATCCCGCAACAGTACTCCATCACGAGCCGATGATCCGGTAAATTGAAAGCCATTTGGTGGTGTCCCACGAATAAGTCGGTCATAAATGCAGTTAAACATCTCTTGTGTTGGAATAATGATCATCATGCCGGTCTGAAAGTAATCATTTCCCCCAACCGCTGCAACGTAATCCGGACCCCAAATCTTGGGTTTTGAAAAAAGTTTGTCCATACTCCGTATCGCAATCATGTCAGCATCCAAAAAGACAATCTTCTCATACATGGTAAGGTTAAACATGTATATCTTGTCAAAGGTATCACGAAATATGCCAGATTTCGCATGAATGCGGCCTGCCAAGGAAGGGACCTCAAACACATGGGTATATCCTCCTTCTTCAAGCAAGCGCTTTCGAGACACCGCACTAACGCAGTTGGAGGTAATCGTGATAACCAAATCCGCCACCCCATGCTGCAAAAAGACAGAGGTCTTACGTAATGATGTACCAAGTACCAGAGCACCATCCACAAACTTCTCATTTGATATAAATGTGAGGTAGGCGATGGGTGCATGGCGAGTACGCGCCACATGTGTAATGCCTACTGCAGCCATTGGACATGACCCGTTCGACCAACGCCAAGCGTTTCTCTGATCCAAGTCAAACCGGGTTTCCCTTTCGTAGCCCAATGCCATCAAAGTCTTTAGTTTGGATGCAGTTGGCAGTTCTGTCGCTGGTGCAGGCTCGGCAACAATGAGATCCGTCTTTTCCGGGGCCTCGGCGGCCGTTGACTTGGCTGCTACCGCCCACTCCTCAACGACCGACAGGACGAGATACACGAGACTCAACCAGAGTATAGCCAAGGCAATAAA